>NC_134484.1:231671393-231969910 GCF_040206685.1 Ascaphus truei | reverse complement strand
GAGAGAGGTCTGAGAGAGAGAGAGGCCTGAGAGAGAGAGAGAGAGAGAGAGAGAGAGAGAGAGAGGTCTGAGAGAGAGAGAGAGAGAGAGAGAAAGAGAGAGAGAGAGGTCTGAGAGAGAGGAGAGAGAGAGAGGTCTGAGAGAGAGAGGTCTGAGAGAGAGAGAGATCTGAGAGAGAGAGGTTGAGAGAGAGTCTGAGAGAGAGAGATCTGAGAGAGAGAGGTCTGAGAGAGAGAGGTCTGAGAGAGAGAGAGGTCAGAGAGAGAGAGAGGTCTAAGAGAGAGACGTCTGAGAGAGAGAGAGGCCTGAGAGAGAGAGAGGTCTGAGAGAGAGAGAGAAAGAGAGAGGGGTCTGAGAGAGAGGTCTGAGAGAGAGAGAAAGGTCTGAGAGAGAGAGAGGTCTCAGAGAGAGAGAGAGGTCTGAGAGAGAGAGAGGTCTGAGAGACAGATCTGAGAGAGAGAGGTCTGAGAGAGAGAGGTCTGAGAGAGAGAGGTCTGAGAGAGAGAGGTCTGAGAGAGAGAGGTCTGAGAGAGAGAGGTCTGATAGAGAGAGGTCTGAGAGAGAGAGGTCTGAGAGAGACAGAGAGAGGTCTGAGATAGAGAGAGAGGTCTGAGAGAGAGTGAGGTCTGGGGGAGAGAGAGAGAGTGAGGTCTGAGGGAGAGAGAGAGAGTGAGGTCTGAGGGAGAGAGAGAGAGTGAGTTCTGAGAGAGAGAGAGAGAGAGAGAGAGAGAGAGAGAGAGAGAGAGGTCTGAGGGAGAGAGTGACAGTGTGTGAGAGTGTCTGAGAGAGACACCAACTGCACACTGCAACTGTTAGGTATGTATATACACCTTTGTTTTTACTTTGGGCGCCGTGGAAAAATCCTGATCGCCTTTGGAGCCTTGAAAAAATCCTGATTGCCTTGGGGAGCCTTGAACCGAAAAAGTTTGGGAACCACTGATGTATACAATGTAAATGCAATGTTTTGATAGGCTTTTGAGGCTTTTGATTGGAAGATGAGATTGGATTTTTTTTAGGACATATAATTTTATTGTACTGTGTCTGTATGGAGAAGTGGTATTTGTAGTAGAGCATGTTTTTGATAACCCTTCTACATTTATTTGTATATTGGTTCATCATGTGTGTATATGATAAAACAATGTATATATATATTATTTATTTATTTATAAAATATTTTACCAGGAAGTAATACATTGAGAGTTACCTCTCGTTTTCAAGTATGTCCTGGGCACAGAGTAAAACAAATAATACATGGTTACAAGTACAGTTACATAAATGAACAAGGTATACATTATATACAAGACATTGCGTGCACAGTTAAAGAAAATATATATTATGAGCGTATGAAACAGTTACAGACCAGGTTAAAATGTGAGACAGCCTTAGATTTGAAAGAACTTAAACTGGTGGTGGATGTGAGAGTCTCTGGTAGGTTGTTCCAGTTTTGGGGTGCACGGAAGGAGAAGGAGGAACGTCCGGATACTTTGTAAGCCTTGGGACCATGAATAGTCTTTTGGAGTCTGATCTCAGGTGATAAGTGCTGCAAGTGGTAGGGGTGAGGAGCTTGTTCAGGTAGCTGGGTAGCTTGCCCATGAAGAATTTAAAGGCAAGACAGGAAAGGTGAACTTTGCGCCTAGACTCTAGTGTTGACCAATCTAGTTCTTTGAGCATTTTGCAGTGATGTGTGTTGTAGTTGCATTGGAGAACAAAACGACAAATTGAATTGTAGAGGGTGTCAAGTTTGCTAAGGTGGGTTTGAGGAGCCGAGCCATATACTATGTCTCCATAGTCAATAATTGGCATTAGCATCTGCTGTGCGATACGCTTTCTGACCAGGAGACTTATAGTAGCATGATGAAGCCACTGTACAAATGAATGGTGAAGGGTGGGTATAGGGCAAGGGTGGCTTAACCCCTTAATTACCTTTGCAGTTATTATCCGATAAGGTGATTAAGGGGTTTATTGATATCTGAATGTAATTGCAATGTATTGGCAATGTATTTTGTTGGCAACGGAGGACAAGGATTTTGCTGGCGATGTGGGCTTCTTTTGATGAGGTCAGTAGAACTTTATTTATGTTATTATGCTAGTTAATGTGTTGAATAATGGGCAAATAATGTATTATCCATATCTGGATAATAGTTATTTGGCACATAATTGAACTGTATGTGTTGGGGGGGTGGGGGGGGGGGTTGATGTATGTATTGAATGTATAGGTCAGGTTTATTTTTTTACATATGGGGTTGTTTCCTTTAGTCTGCGAGAGACCTCTGGAGACCACCTGAGGTATCCTCTGGCTTTTCACGGGTATCAGGCTGCGTGGTCCACGGGGGACACCTGTGGGGAATAACCGGTGGCCTCACATCTGTGGGGGCACCGCGGACCCATAGTGCCCAACCGTGGGTCCCCAGACCCCCAGGGGAACCACCTGAGGCCCCTCAGACACCTGTGGGTCTGACCCGGGCTCCCAGACATCCGCAGGCCTACCTAGGGGACCCAATTGTGGCCCACGGTGACCCGCGGAGACCACCTGGTGGGCCATGGCGTCTGGCGGGACCCACCAACAGGCCACCAGAAACTGTTTGAAACAAGTTGCTGGTAACCTGTAGGTTTTTGAGGGCCCGTCAGGCCCACCGGGGACTCACGTTTGCCTGGGGTATGAACCCTGTATGTAAAAGAATAATTCATGTATTTATGGGGGGGGCACAGGGGGTGGGTTATGTTTTTAATAAATAAAATGATGTTTATTGTGGGGCAGTGTATTGTTTTTATTGTGGGTACTTGGGGTGGGGGCCCTAAGGGTATGTGGGTAGGCCTCCCGGCTGGGTAGTGGGTGAGGGTGGTTAGGCCTCACAGGGTGGGGGGTTAGTGGGGGCGGGTATGTAGTCCTCTCGAGTGGTGGGTGAGGGTGGGTTAACCCCTTAATGACTGTAGCGGTTAATAACCGCTATGTGATTAATGGGTTAGGGGACATTACATTGGATGTTTTTATTCTTGTGTATGTTATGCAGCACCGGAGGGACATGGGCAGGATGAAGATGAGGATGAGGATGGCCTTCATCGTGGGTGCCTGTAAAAGGTAAGTGGAATATGTTTTTACTGTATTTATTGAAAGATATATGTATTTTAAATGGGCAAATGATTTATTATCCATATGTGGATAATAGTAATTTTGCCCATTACTGTACTGTATGTGTTAGGGGGGGTGTATTTAGTTATTAATATTGTTTATTATTTTTGGAGGCGCAACATTGGTACTGCAGGCCCGCGGGTACCCCGGGACTCCCTCAAGGACTCCGGGATGGCCGCAGGGACCCCCGGACTCCCGCGGGTACCCCGGGACTTCCTCGGGGACCCCCGCTTGGTGAGTCGGGGACCCCCGGGCCACCGCGGGGTCAGCCGGGGACACCCGCGCGACCCCCGGGCTCCCTCGGGGACCCCAACGGGGTCAGCCGGGGACACCCGCCGGCCTGTTGTATGGTTGTTGCGCATGCAAAAAGGTAAAGCAATAATTTTTTCTAAGTCCAGCTTTTTTTGCGTCTACTCTGACCTTACGTGTTCTGATCAACGCAACTTTCACGTACACTAAGGTTGCGTTGCTTAGTGCATCCCGCTTAAGGGCAGAATTTAACGCAAACAGGGTTACGAACGAGCAAAGTTGGACTTAGAAAAAATTCCGGAAAAAAGTCACTTTAGAGCGCAAAGTGCCTGTTTGCATTCCTTAGTGCATCGGGTTGAGCGCGAAATCACATTCTAAGAGCACTTTGCGCTCTAAACGTGACTTATCGGAGCTTAATGCATGACCCCCCTTATACTGTTTTTATATGTACTACTGGGAAGAAATGGGTTTTTATTAATTAGTCATTCTTATCCGTGTGGGTTTTAATTGTTGTTATATATATGGGGTCTGTTGACGCGCTAAATAAATTTGGTGGACACTTATATGTGATTTTAGTGTTTTTTTATTGCATCTCCATTCAGTGAGCCCATGCACTAATCCCTGGTGCGCTTTTTGTGCATTCTGTTTTTTTCAGAAAAGATAACATCCTGAAAAGTCTTGTCACTTTCTATCAATGTCCGTGCTTGTTCCACTCTTTTTATCTTGTTGATCTCTCTTATCATAGGATACGCTCTGTAATGACAAAGAAGAATATTGCAGGTACAATAAAAACACACTTTTACCTAGTGTACAACACTTTACCAGTACTGTCCTTTAGGTACAGTATACGGCACTGCACTATGGCACCAGGGCCGCCAACAGAAATAATGGGGCCCAGGACAAATGAAACAAGCAGCCCCCTACCCCCACCCCGAAAAAAAAAAAAAAAAATCAGATGCAACTTTAAATTACATTTTTTCTTGTTATAATACTGAAAAAAACATTACAATGCAGTCTGTTTATTTTAATATTTTCAACAGAACACAAAGATACCCAATGCTACATTGAATGTAACAAAATACATAGTTAAATACTTCAATTTTAGTATTCTTATGAATAACGTTCATTTCAGTTAAACCCTTTGACCAAAGCGTTATAAGCCTGCAGCCACGTCACAGAATGACTAGTATGCAGGTCCTTACACTACCCCTGAAAATTCTTATTTACCCACTACCTACCTACTAACCTCCAACCAACTGATACCAGTTGAAAATTAATAAACGCACAATTCCAGCAAGCTCTAACACCAGGACCCAACACATTATATATATATATATATATATATATATATATATATATATATATATATATATATATATATATATCAAAAAATAAATAGATGATACCGTTCTGTGGCTAACGAAATGCTTTTATTTGTGCGAGCTTTCGAGATACACTGATCTCTTCTTCCGGCGATGTTATAATGAATGAAGCAAAAGGTATACTTAAAAACAGTGTCTCTTGGAATGTTATCTGTGCTGTTCCTTCCCCCGGTGTGGATGTGTTTTATGGCTAGAGGTGTCAAAAGGTTACTGAAAGCAAGTGAAGAAAGGGTGTGTATGTGTATCAGTGTGAATAAAAATGAATGGAGAGCCCACAGTATATACAGTGCTTTACACAAGGTGTGTGTGGAGTGGGAGTGGATATAAATGGTGTGGGTGGGTGTGGAAATGTGAGAGTTTGTAGCACAACTAAAAGTGTGTGTGGATACTTAGTGGACCCTATTGGTGTATAGGGATGGAAAAACAAGGAGTATTAGTATGTGTGAGAGACAGCTGTGTGTGCATACATATAGCACAGTATGTACAGACATGGCCTTTAGCGCTCATGGGACGAGAGTTCACTTGTGTCAGTAATGACTCATAAAATTTCGATCTCTGTTTAGGCCACTGCTAAGTGTCCCGAACAGTTGCAAACATTTGTATTCATGCAACCGTCTCTCTTTCGGGGTTTTAAGATTACCTTTGAGTATGGCAACCCTCAGATCGTTCATCTTATGGCCAGAGTCAGAGAAATGTTCGCCAACAGGACTGTCTCTTGTACCGCGTGTGATGCTGTGGCGATGCAGGTTCATTCTCTTGTTTAGCCCCTGCCCTGTCTCACCTATGTAGTAGCAGCCCCCTGGGCATTTCATAGGTGAGACAGGGCAGGGGCTAAACAAGAGAATGAACCTGCATCGCCACAGCATCACACGCGGTACAAGAGACAGTCCTGTTGGCGAACATTTCTCTGACTCTGGCCATAAGATGAACGATCTGAGTGTTGCCATACTCAAAGGTAATCTTAAAACACCGAAAGAGAGACGGTTGCATGAATACAAATGTATGCAACTGTTCGGAACACTTAGCAGTGGCCTAAACAGAGATCGAAATTTTATGAGTCATTACTGACACAAGTGAACTCTCGTCCCATGAGCGCTAAAGGCCATGTCTGTACATACTGTGCTATATGTATGCACACACAGCTGTCTCTCACACATACTAATACTCCTTGTTTTTCCATCCCTATACACCAATAGGGACCACTAAGTATCCACACACACTTTTAGTTGTGCTACAAACTCTCACATTTCCACACCCACCCACACCATTTATATCCACTCCCACTCCACACATACCTTGTGTAAAGCACTGTTTATACTGTGGGCTCTCCATTCATTTTTATTCACACTGATACACATACACACCCTTTCTTCACTTGCTTTCAGTAACCTTTTGACACCTCTAGCCATAAAACACATCCACACCGGGGGAAGGAACAGCACAGATAACATTCCAAGAGACACTGTTTTTAAGTATACCTTTTGCTTCATTCATTGTAACATCGCCGGAAGAAGAGATCAGTGTATCTCGAAAGCTCGCACAAATAAAAGCATTTCGTTAGTCACAGAACGGTATCATCTATTTATTTTTTGATTATTGAAGCTCGGCTAACACGGTACTGATACCTCTACAAGTATATATATATATATTATATATATATATATATATATATATAAAAATATATATGTATATGTAGAGGTATCAGTACCGTGTTAGCCGAGCTTCAATAATCAAAAAATAAATAGATGATACCGTTCTGTGGCTAACGAAATGCTTTTATTTGTGCGAGCTTTCGAGATACACTGATCTCTTCTTCCGGCGATGTTACAATGAATGAAGCAAGCAAAAGCTATACTATAAACAGTGTCTATTGGAATGTTATCAGTGCTGGTCCTTCCCCCGGTGTGGATGTGTTTTATGGCTGGAGGTGTCAAAAGGTTCCTGAAAGCAAGTGATGGAAGAGTCTGTATGTGAATCAGTGTGAATAAAAATGAATGGAGAGCCCACAGTATATACAGTGCTTTACAAAAGGTGTGTGTGGAGTGGGAGTTGATATAAATGGTGTGGGTGGGTGTGGAAATGTGAGAGTTTGTAGCACAACTAAAAGTGTGTGTGGATACTTTGTGGTCCCTATTGGTGTATAGGGATGGAAAAACAAGGAGTATAAGTATGTGTGAGAGACAGCTGTGTGTGCATACATATAGCACAGTATGTACAGACATGGCCTTTAGCGCTCATGGGAAGAGAGTTCACTTGTGTCAGTAATGACTCATAAAATTTCGATCTCTGTTTAGGCCAATGCTAAGTGTTCCGAACAGTTGCATACATTTGTATTCATGCAACCGTCTCTCTTTCGGTGTTTTAAGATTACCTTTGAGTATGGCAACACTCAGATCGTTCATCTTATGGCCAGAGTCAGAGAAATGTTCGCCAACAGGACTGTCTCTTGTTCCGCGTGTGATGCTGTGGCGATGCAGGTTCATTCTCTTGTTTAGCCCCTGCCCTGTCTCACCTATGTAGTAGCAGCCCCCTCGGCATTTCATGCACATGATGAGGTACACGACATTGCTGGAGGAACAGGTGAACCTTCCTCTGATTTTGTATTCCCGATTCCTGTGTGGTATTTGTATTGTGTCCGCTGTGTAGAGCATCGCCGGAAGAAGAGATCAGTGTATCTCGAAAGCTCGCACAAATAAAAGCATTTAGTAAGCCACAGAACGGTATCATCTATTTATTTTTTGATTATATATGTATATATATATATATATATATATATATCTATATATATATATATTATTTTTGCAAAATGAGTGCTGAGTATGGCCAAATGTATATAACAAAAGAAAAACATACCCAATGCTAAATCAAATGTGACAAAATATATAGTTAGATACTTCAATGTTCGCATTCTCATGAATAAGGGTAATTTAGTTAAATACTTTGGCCAAAGTGTTATAAGCCACTTCACGGCATGACCAGTTGCAGGTCCTAAGACTACCTGTGATAATTGTCATTTACTGTACCTCTGCAGTGGGGGGAGAATGGCCTCAATAGACCTGTCCTACACAAACACATGAAAATAACCTGCTTCTTATGCTGTGGGGTGGGGTGAGCTTAATCCCTGGAAGGATTGGCTACAAAGCTCTAAACAACTGATATCTTTTGAAAATTATTTTTATTAAATTATCTCAAAAATTGTCATGGGCTGCTATTTAAATGTATATGAATCTTCAAAGAAATAATCTTTGTAATGGTTTTAACTCTGATGCTTTGCCCATCTCCTCATTATTAGGCTGGCAAAATCTTGTATCAGGTCGTGAAAATGTAGTTTTTGAGTGAGTCCATGCTCAATGGACAGCATTGTTGATGCGCTGTTCACTCATTGTTGAACGGAGGTAGTTTTTAATCATTGATAATTTGCTGAATGCTCGTTCTCCTTCAGCCACAGATCGTGGTAGAGTGCAGAAAATTCTGAGTGCAATGCATACCTCTCCAAATATTCCTTCAAGTTGTAACGTATAAATTACATTTACAGTAATAAGTTGAGTGGACCAGAGTCTTGTGCAAATGTGGAGCTGTATACTTTTCAAATATGTAGAATTTCACTTGCTAAAGATGTTGTAAGGTCAGCTGGGTATTTCGACACAAGAGTTTCAGCGGATGCCACAACTTCATCTTCTGTTATTGTTCTCAATTTTAAAATGGGAGAGAACAAGTGGCATACATATTCCATGGATTTAAAATGTTGGTTGAGCTCACATATAATGGAATCGAGTAGCACAAGGAAAACATTAACCTTGAATGTTGTCTCAGAGTCTTCCAATTCATGATGGTCTTCAGATTCATTTCGATACTTTGTCCTTTTTCTCTGTTGACGTGGACGTGTGCTTAAATCCTTAGGTATATTAAGATTATCAGCAACAACTGTGGCTTCTGAAATTACATTTTACCACTTTCCAAAAGTGACAGCATTTCTGCAGAAAGAGCTTTAATATTTGATGCTCCAATTTCGATTGAAATAGATCTTGATTGCAGAATCAGGTTTCTCTCTTCGAAACTGTTCAAAACTTTTATCCAGAATGTTGCAAGTACTATAGAACTGCTTTGAAGGATAAAAAATAATCTTTTAGCCTACTGCATCAGAACAAGCTTCACTTTAAAGCTTTTTTAGATGAAATTACCTTCTTTAAAGCTTCAAATATCCATAGATGTTTTCCAGCAATTGGACGATTGGAGTGAGCCAAATGTCAATTTCTGCTTTTGACCAACGGGGAAAGTGTGTGAGTTGTCCTTTTCCCCCTGTGTTGTTTGTCAATGAAAGTAAAATATTAATGCACCATATTGCATGCATCTGTGCTTTCTTTTCTACATGAGGTTTTTCAAGGAGGAACCACTTCGGAGGACCATGTTGCATGGAGTTGCAATATAAGTGATATCAGTGTCTATTTATAGTCACTGTATTTATTGCACGGTTATATTGCACTGTAATATTCACATTCATTTTGTGCCACAAGCACCAGTTTGTTTAGTTTAGATTAAAGACACACTAGCACCACCTATCATTACTGCAAAGTACTATGGCAGCTGCAAAACAAATTTTTGCAGCAGAGTTGCAGCTGTAGTCACGGGGCCGCAACATGCAAATAAAATTCTAGGGATTTGAACTTTGTTTTGCATTGTCACGGACACAGTAAGTCTGGCAACATATGTATAAAGAAACTCGGTGCACATTTTTTGAAAAGGTTGCCTCCTTCTTTTTGTCCTAAAACGCAGATCTTAAAAAAACTTGTTCACAGTTATAGTAAGTGATTTGTTTAGAGGTGTGGTTCTCCTATACTTTAAGTGATATTTTCCTCGGTCACCTTCTCACTGATCCACCTTTTTCAGAAACCACGTGAGACAGAGCGACCCTGTAGGTAAGGTCTGCTAGGAGTCCGCACAGTGCATTTTACGCTGTAACAAACCCTTTGGTGGCTTATTCCTCAACATTCACAACAAAGTATGAAACACACTGTCACTTTAAGACAAAACAAAAACCATGAAAGGAAACCCTACTCTACTTTAGGAAGGCTAGCTACCCAGCAATGACCCTAGGTATAGAAACAAAACACTGGATGGCGCTCAAACACTTATCTAGTGAATGGAAACAAAAGAAAACAGCGCACAACGCCAAATAGTGAAGCAAATTCAACAATATATTATAGAATTAAAAAGGGGGTAATATATCTGCGTACATGAAAAAAGTTGGTAAAAGGCATGTAGTGTGTATCACACTGTTTACCACTCGGCAGCTGTTAACTGTAGAATCGGGTGCTTGCTTCCCTCTGCTGATGCAGCTCAGTTGATTCTGGGGCAGGACGTCAGTCTTTCACTCCCAAGGGCACCCCAGCAAGCTGTGTTTTAACCTCTGTGCAGAGGATACACCTGCCGAGGTACAGGAGCAGCTTCATATCGGCCAGGAAGCAGGAGCGATTTCACCGAGCCCCAGTACCAGCTGCTGAACCTGGCTGCATGAAGGGAAATCCCCTTGGGAGTGAAAGACTGACGTCCTGCCCCAGAATCAACTGAGCTGCATCAGCAGAGGGAAGCAAGCACCCGATTCTACAGTTAACAGCTGCCGAGTGGTAAACAGTGTGATACACACTACATGCCTTTTACCAACTTTTTTCATGTTCGCAGATATATTACCCCCTTTTTAATTCTATAATATATTGTTGAATTTGCTTCACTATTTGGCGTTGTGCGCTGTTTTCTTTTGTTTCCATTCTCTTAGTGTGTGTGGGGTGCTGAGCCACCCCTGCGTTTACAGCTGCAGACGCCATTATCCCCAACACGGTTATGTGGCACTTATTATTTAATGTATAATTATCTCACTGTGGGAGTTGTGGTTTAATTTAAAAAAAAAAAAAATTTTATCACTAAATTGATGGTATAGTCACTGCACTGTATATATTTATACATTTAAACTTTATAGGTAGTTAGGTAGTAGCGCACAGTTTTGTTTTTTGTTTTTACTTATCTAGTGAGGTGAATAGTATAATATGTGAACGTGAATACAACATCTACTATAAAAGGTGAAAAACACTGTGAATATAAACAAAAATCTTGCTACTACCCTTGAAAGATTGTTTCCTAAACTTGACAGACGATGAAGCTGCCAATCAAGCGCAGCAAAACGCGTAGAGTTTTTTGGACCATCTGAGGATCCGTAGAGGAGAGATGTGAAGGAACCCAGAGGCAGCGTGCATGTGTGCACATGGACGTCCAACCCCGGAAAGGGGAAGTGACGTTGATCGAGGCCGCGGATGCAGGGAGCAGCTGCAGTGGGGTCGCGACAACTGCAGATCGAGACGCACTGTTTTTCCTAATGCCCGGTTTGTGCTGACATGATGTAAGCCTCCATTTTTATTTATGTGCCGATAAATTTGTTTATAGTCTGCACTATTGGTTCTTTTCTTCTGTTTGAGCTCCCAAAGGTTCCTGTTAACTACCACCGGAAGAACTTACCACTGTGTGGGATCTTGCCTATTATTCTGCTCCACTTGTGAGTAGAATACCTATAGATCACTTAATTGTATTACCTTTATTGTCAAATTTGCACTATGTTATTGTTCTTTATTTCATTGCACTTGTCTGGCTCCCCTACTGTTTGAGATAATGACCCTAGGTAACCAACTGGGTAGCTAGGCTATTTCCAGTTTTAAACATAATTCATGTCTGGAAAAATATCGAAGTTCATATCTTAGTACTGTATCTGGTATGGGTCCCAGCTGTCTCCAGCACTCCTTGGTTGTTGCAGGCTTGTCTGTGATGCAGGGTTTTGAGTCCCCATTGTCCTCCGGTAAGTCCCTCTGGGAACAAGAAGCCTCACAGCCTTGGAGCTTGGTTGATGCAGGGTGTGAATCCCAGCAGGATCACAGTAAAACAAATACAAACCAGCGCCCACAACGATACAAGATATTGTCCAATGAGTCCAAAATGAATTAAAATAAAATCTGTCCAGATCATTGATGAAACTCCATGGAATAGGTCCGTGACATGCGAATAGACAAAAAAGAAAAAATCATAGTGTATACTGCATGGTAACACAAAACTACAAGAAAACAAAAAAAAAAAAAGCAGACATCAAACATAAAACACAGAAGCGGAAAATATTAAACTAATTTATTATAAATATTTCATATTATAAATAATATTAATAAATCATTTCATATTTTATTTTATATTTTTTTTTTGCGTATTTTATTGCACATATATTGTAGTTTGTTTATACAGTGATTAGCGTTTTTCAAGCACATTTCTTTTTGTGTTATTCCAGCAGGGTCACAAACAATCCTACTGTGACCATCCTCTCTTGCTGCTTCAGGAACAACTGACAGCCAGTGACTTCCTGCCTTATAAACCCTGCTCAATCTGGAATTTATTTAAAACACACAGCAGGCCTGACAGCTAGGATGTGGTCTCCTTATTCTTGCAGAGGCAGGTAGTTAACTCCTTTACTCCCTCACACCATGCTTTATCAAGGCATGCAAAGAGAAGTCCTTTGTAATTGGAAGTTGGGAGGCATATTTATGACTAGAGACCTTTGTGAAGTCAACCCTGCTAAAAACTCTAGCTATTCCCAACAGACCAATCCGAGGTGGATCCAAGTCCTCAAAAAACTTCGGCCATCTCTACTTCCCACCCTCCCGCCCCAACTGCCTTATCCCTCCAGAAAACCTGTGAGCAAACCTGATTACCAAGATAACAGTTTTTTTCAGTATCAACAGCTGAGGACTTTTGTCATCTAAACATAAATAAAATATCAACAAGGCTTTATTTTTGTATTTCAATCTTCTTTATTATGTCAATGTATAACAAAAGAACTGTATTTGATCAAATTATTTACATTAAAGATGAGTACAGATGTGAGAAGTCAGATTGGACAGAATTTACCTAATTTTCACAATTTTGCTAAAGTATCACTGTGGTATTGTGTTCAAACAGTGCCAAACTGCATCCTATTTTTCCATTTCCGCAAATTTAATTAAACTTTAGCAGAAACGTCCACATTTTGTTGAACCTCGCTTTTTTGTTGTTGTTGCCAAAACAGTTCTCAAAATGGCAAATACAGTATTGCCAAAACATTTTCAAACACTAATAATTAATCTAAATGATAATGCATGACACAATAGAAAATTGATTTAAATTATTAACTAAATTGATATTTTTTAAACAACTGCTAAGTCATAGATTTTATTTGCAATAAGGAAAACTAATATTAAACATACCAGGACTGGTGATTTCCCAAGTACATGTACTGTATGCAATTAGGACAGCAACAAGTTTAATAAAATGTAATTGAAAGGAAAATATAAATGAATAAATTGAATTTATACTATAACTGCATGATTTTAGAGTTATTTTTTTAAATCTTTCTTCGTAAAGGGACAATCATCTGAAACTCCAAGATATTGCTCCTGTGCCTTGCTCTTTCCCCCCTCTTTAAATCCTACCCATATATTATTGCACATGTCTTCATACATCCACCACATAAAACAAATCCTGTCTATAATGTAGGTGTAGGCAAACAAATCTTACTGATAGGAGATCATCATGCAATTGCAAGAGAAAAGGCAAAGCCCTATAGTAATTCTTAAATATGCATTTTCCAATATTTAACCTTTACAGTACATTCTGGGAGGGGCTGTTCCTCTCTTGGCCAACATACTGTATCTTGAAAACAAAAACAATGAATCTTGAACTCCAACGCAGAGCCATGCTTTCATAAACTGTACAGTGATTTCTAACCTTCTTTAAAATAACGTTGAAGTGTGTGTAAAATAATTTTCAGTCTTATGAACAAAGGGGATCTGCATGACACTAGTGACATTTTTGTATACTGCATCTTCATATCAAAAGGTAGCTTTTTAACATTTCATGTAATTCTGCATTTTGTATAATGTGTTTTTGCAGATGAAAAGACTTGTAATTAGATCAAATGATGAATGCATGCTCTTTTCTCCTTAGTTAAACAAAGACGAGGGTAAAATAAAACATGATTTCTATTTGGAATAAATAAGCAGTTGTAATGTTTAATCATGAATACATACTTTATACAGTATATGACACACACACAACACCCACACAAACCCACAGACTTTTCTTACAAAAAAATAGTGATCACTAATAACGTATTATAAATTAACCATAGATATTCAAATATACAGTAATATCACCAAAAGCAGGAGCTTGGAGGAACCGACACAGCACACAGGGTATGAATATGCAAAAAAAAATAAAAAATACTTTGAAGTTTAAAGAAACCAAGATTTAGGTTTATTACGGGACTTTCATTAGGGTAGTTTACAACCCAACAAGAATACCCAAACTTAATTAATTTAGACTGGAAGAGGAAAGCAAAGAAAACAGAAGTCATGATATATTTAGATACATTTTGCCAAATTCAAAGATTGATCAGTAACTTTTCAATGCACAATTTGTATTATTCTTGTACATAAAAAAAAAATCAATGAATACAAATCTTTTGTTTATGAAGGAAGTTGGTGTGACTAACACATTTGCACTGCGTTATGGACCAAATTAAGTCCTGTTGATGCACATCCCTGTACTTATTGTATGCCCTTTGCTAGTGCTGGAGAGGAATATGAGTTGTATTATGAGTAATGATATTAACTCTATGCACTTTATATCAATACTGTGATATTGTTACTGTAAGTATAAAGAGGTGTGCGCTGACGCAATTGCGTCAAAATAAGTGAATTTTGTTCTTTTTAAAACGCAACATATTTATGACGTGTAAAACAAACGCATACAATTCCGTGCTCTATTTAAATTCCCAGATATGAAATGTTTGTAAGAGGGTCTGAGGGATTTGTCCTCCAAGGCCAGGTTCCTCGGCTCTTCAGGGTCCTACCAGGGGATCCCCAAATATAGAAAAGACAAAAAAGGACAAGCACGACCTTCTTAAAATAGAAAAATATATTATGAGCCACAACAGTCCCCAATTCTCCCTTAGATTTAAAGTAAAATTAGTGTTGCATCAGAGAAAGACAGGAGAAGAGTCCATATTCTATTCTATTCACCACTAGCCACATAGGGGGTAAATCGGACGTACCGGGGAGTAAATAGCTTATAGAGTCCTACAGTCCTGAATTTGTTACAGCCACTGCCCCTGATGAAGCTTAGCATAGCGAAATGCATTGGGTTTCTAGGTGGTGCTGTGTTGATTCTGTGGAGGCGAGTCATGCGGGACATTAGACACCAACGGAGGAAACCCAGAAGTCAACAGAGAAATACATGCAGACTCTACGGCTTGGAGCCCTGCTGCATGCTAGCTACAGGCTGTCTACTGCCCGGAACGTCCGATTTATTCTCCTACTGATGCAGTCTCCAATTATGTGGCTTCAGCCTGTCGCTACTCACGGTTGAACCCAAGCCACACTGTGCAGTGCAGGTAGGGATACTTAATGGCCAATTGGATTAAAACAGTGGGGGTCATGCATTTGAATGGGACTCGCATTGTATGAATACACTACCAGGCTACTCCTGTCTGTAAGAGGTGTGCACTAAGAGATAGACTGAATCAGTCATTCTACAGTACCTGCGCGCCTCTAAAAGGGGATTGCAGGGATTTTGTTTTAATATTTTAATATTATTTTAGCACGGGGCCTGTGGAGCTGAACTGCATTGATTTCAGGTCTGGGGACTCCATGTTTCCTGAGCTACAGGCCCTGTTATGGGGTGCCGGTATCCCAGGGGCCATGTTTAAATTCTCTTGTGTCATGGCCCTTGTGATCGGGAGATTTAAGCTAAGCCGGGGGATACCGGCACCCCATACGCCTGTAACTTGGGAAGCAGGGGGTCCCCGGACATAAAATCAATGCGGTTCAGCTCCAGAGACCCCCTGCTACAATATTGTATTATTAAAATAAAAGCAGGTTTTTGTCAAGCTGCTAAGGTAATGAAGGGGTTAAACCAGAGCATCTGCTTTATTGGAGGTATCGTGGGTGAGTAAAGTGGGTAGTTGCGCCAGGGTGGGTGGTTTGGCCTACTGGGAAAGTTGTGGGAGGGTTTAACCCCTTCATTACCTTACTAGTAGTAACTGCTAAGTAATGAAGGGGCTAACCCCTCCCACTACCCATCCGAGGTCTAACCACCAACCCATGGGCAACTACCCCTTCACCCACCTCCTCTACCCCCAATAACATTACAATACAATCACCAATACTATACATTGAACAACACCTCCCCCTTCCCCCCCCCCCACCCAAACAAATACATGACAGTAATGGGCAAAATCCCTATTATCCATATCTGGATAATAGCACATTTTCCCATTAAAAAATAAAACATAACCAAAACTTCACCCAGCAAGCATATAGTAAATTAAAGTTGTACTTACTCCTGCCAAGATGAAGGCTGTCCTCATTCCCCTCATATTCCTTTTCTTCAGTGGGCACCAATAGTAAAATTCAAAAAAACTGACAACAGGTCACTAACCCCTTGATCGCCTTAGCGTTTATTAACCACTTTGGTAATTAAGGCATTAACCCCTCCCACTACTACCCACCAAGGAGGCCTGACATCCTCGCTGGGGAAACTACTCCCACCCCCAATAAAACAATTGATTGGCACAGTGGCACACCATGCCACCGTGCTGCAAATAAAAAAACCAGCACCAAATAAAAAAGACATTCAATTTGAATTTAAAAAAATGCCAATAAACTAATTGATTGCCAGAGTGGCACACCATGCCCATAATATGAGCATAGCTGGCACTATTGCAGTTAATGGAAAACCTACTGTAAATAAAAAAATACACAATGAAATAAAATACAATCCATGTGTTTCTTACCTTTGCTGTCTTCACCCTCTGAATCCGACTCCAGCAGCAACAGCAGCAACCTCTTGACCGACAATGCAATGCTCCTCAACAGCCGATGGGTCTACAGTAAGTTATTTTCTTCTTTTTTTTCTTCAGTCTTCCCTTCTTTCTTTGAAATCCAATGCGGGACGATGTTGTCCCGTCGTGTTCTTGGGCTCAAATGAGACAAACAAGCCTTATATAAGGCTTGTGACATCACATTTGAGTGTGGCTCAATCCGATTGGCTGGTGTACCATGTGACATGTTCCCCTTTTAAAAAATGTTTTAAGGATGTGACATTATCAAAAGGGAGGGAAACCAGCCAATCCCTCACATGGTACACCCCAATCCAATTGGTTAGAGTACCATGTGACATCTTAAAGGTATGATGTAAAATCCTTTAAAAGAAATGGCTGCCATCACATGGTACTACAACCAAGGTATACTCACATGCTATATCTCCCAATCTGATTGGTTTTAGTACCATGTGATGGTAGCCATTTTTTTTAAAGGATGTGACATCATTCCTTTAATATGGACAAGATATTCTTCTGTCTTTCTCTGATGCAACATTAATTTTACTTTAGATGTAAGTGAGATTTCAGGGCTATTGTGGCTCATAATATATTTGTCTATTTATGACGTGTATTTCTATTATAGTAGAATGCGATAAAAAAGACTTACGCCACCTTTAAGCTGACAGAGAAAACCAACGCATAAAATTGACACGACAAGTAAGGCAAGACGCACATTTTCTAATTCATAGACCAGTGTCAATTTGCAAATGTAACTCTGCCCTAACTTCTCCCACTGGCTTCATAAATCTCTCATCTGGTCGCAGGCAGAAGCAGAGGTACCCAACTAAGATGAATAGATGCTGCCTGGCACAGGTATAGTTTAGTGTGAGTTGTAACAAAAAAATAATTTGCGCCAACATTATGCCTTTGATACATACAGCCCTGAGTATTTTTATCCACACTCTCCAAATTCCCTTTCCCTAGAGAAAATGGACATAAAGTTCACTAGGACAAATTCATCTTATGACCAATCACGTTGATTAAAGAGATTTTTTATTTAAGGGGATTTCTGAAAATTCTACAGTTGATATATGAAGAAAGTAGGAGAAAATTGGAGAATGGTTCAGCTACTGCATTTAAATATCGGTAAGATTTTGCATGTCTATACTCAAGGTTAAGTAATCTCTGTATGGCTTGGGAAGTCATGATCGGTACCTCTACTCCATATTAATTTTCAGAGAGGGGTCAGAAACATGAAATTGTGTCTTACCTATTTATAAAAAAAAATCTTCCTTGCATAGTGAGAATCAACTATTAATTTATTAAATCAACATACAGACAAAACTGCCTCCAAAGCAATTCATTTTTTGTTACTAGTTACCAGGTTGTTGTTCACAGTGACCTACTTTTTATACATTTCTTACATGATGGCTTGATGGCTTTTGAATAAGGAAAATAAAATATTACAAACCTTAGATCCACATACCATTTATTCCTTGATTGCTGTATTCATGATGGAATATCTTTAAAAGGAGAAAAATACTAGGATGAGATCAGCAGGAATATTGTGATTTTTTTTCTTTCAGTTACACTTTCTCAGTATACTCTAGAGCAGTCTATAATTAAGTCACTATGGAAATCCACACAGAGAAATTTACCAAATCTTAACACAAAATGCAAAAAAGCAAAATATCATAACATTAGAGTAAATACCTCTTGTGATTGATGTTTCACTAGCAAAATAATTAAATCATCCCTTGCATCTCAATACTGGAGTCCCATTTAGGCTTTCTTTTCTTTTTTTGTCCTATTAAAGTGCTTTTGATTTTGATTTGAATCATTGATTCCCTGTGTGCCTAAAACTACTTATCCATGTGAAGAAAGACATTTTAAGAAAATTGCTTTCCAGAATCCTCTCTAACAAACTGATGTCTAGCACACTCAACTGTTCAATGCACTCACCCCATATATATGCAAATTGATTCTGAAGCATGTAATAATGTGATTTGTCAATGTTACAAAATCCTTAGTGACACAGATGTAACCATTAAAGCATCAGCAACAAACATACATGATTTTAAAATATGTTTGTAACAAGCTTTGATATTCTATGCATAATGCACAGGGGTAGATACTGAGAAGGTTGCTATTTTTTTAACGTTCTGGTAATGTCAATTTAATGTATCTATATCCATAATGCATATCCTCAAAGGTGCTTTGCGATATCCTGACATTTTCCTTAAAAATAACAGATCGATACATTTGAATGGACTTAGGCTTACTCATATGCAAATCATATGGCATTTAGCAGTTCACCCAACAATGGAGATCCCCAAATTTCAGTTACTTTTAGCGCATGATAATAACTACGATACGATATTTAGCACCTTCCAAAAGCTGCCCTCACTCACATCCAGACCTTGATAATCAGTGAGTTATTTATTGGAAAAACATCAAAGCAATGTAATGAGTATACTGTAGGATTTAACACTAACTTTACAAAAAGTTACGTGTCATACAAAGATATATATATATATACACACACCACAAGAATATGTATGTATTTGCAGCTACTGTGGAGCTGTGGACCTAAAAGGCAGCAGGTCAGAATAGGGAAAGTTAGATTGGAAGGGTTATACCTCCCGATATATGTGGTATTATTATATTGAGTATAATATTGTTTAGGATTGTGCAGTGTGTTTTTATATATATATATATATATACAGAAAAGAAATACACACAGCGCAATCACACAGAGATTCTTAAATAATATAATTACCACATATGGCGGAGGGTATAAACCCTAACAATCTAACTATCCCTGACTCTGTCTGCTGCCAATAGGTCTACCACTCCACAGGCTGGTAATGAAGAAATTCCAAAAGATTGACCTAGGCGCAAGTGGAGACAAGAAAGAAAAACATAGGGTAGTATGTTCTGACAATTTAACCCCTAAATGGTACGATATGCACTCACAGCGTTTGAATTAATTCGAGCCTTGTATCCACTCTGGGATCTGGAACAGTATAGATAATCTGGAACATCCAGCAGCACGTACTTCACAGCCAAGTGTTATCTCGTATGTAGCGTTACATATAAAAAGGAAGGTAAGAAACATACAAATAGTGTAACACAGTTTTAATAAAAAGAATAATACAATAACGGTAAGTAAAAAACTCACACTTTGTGAGTTCTCATAAAACGGTTGAGAATTCAGAGTATCTCACACTCATAAGGGCTAATAATATTCAACTGGTCTTCTGACAGTCTCTAACGATGCACCTATGTTGTTATCCTAGTATGAGGCGTTGTATACACACAGTTCAAGTAGCCGTGAGCTCTAATGACGTCACACTCTGCACCTGCACTGCTTATAGTGCCCACAGTCTCCTAAGACCGGATATAGGGCCTCATGCAGAGAGCAGCGCTAATAGGGAAAGCGGCATGTGTTGGCGAAATCTGCCTTTAGAAAGGCAGAAAATGGGGAGTTTTAAAAAAAGCGCCATTTTTTTTCTCAGAATCTCGCCGCGCGGCTGGAGAGAACAGAAATCTCTAAAGTCTTGAAAACGGCTGTATGCAGAGAGCAGCGAACGCCATCTAGTGGCTGTTCGCGGCAAAAAAATGGCGCGATTTTCAACATTTTTCCTCTCCACCAAGCAGCTGGCGCTCCACGGCCGGTGGAGGAGAAAAAAAAAATCGATTTCTTTCCCACTAGTTTCAACAGCGCTCATAGCGCTGTTTGAAACTCTCCATATGCAGAAAGGATTGTAAATGCAGTTTTATGCCCTTTCTGCATATGGAGAAAAAAATTCTCCAATAAAGCGAAAAAAAATTCCCCTCTCCAATTCTAAATAGCGCTGCTCTCTGCATGAGGCCCATAGTCCTCGTTTTAAGTGAGCCCTGCTTGGGTCTCTCACTGCACCTAATGTGCTCTTAGTACTCACGGTACTCTTGGGGTCTCAAAATGTCTTATGGTGTACTCCGTTGTAGACAGTCGGGGCTTCAGATGGAATTCCTCTCTAACACCGGCATCTCCCGTCCTCTGCGTTCATCCGGTACCTCCGCAGGACGTGATGATGTGATGACGTCACTCAGTCTCGCGAGAGTTCCATTCCTCTGATCGTAGCTGTACTGTTTGCCAAAATAATTAGTCCTCCACATAAAACATGTAGCGTAAAACGGGGACTATATCCGGTCTTAGGAGACTGTGGGCACTATAAGCAGAGAAGGTGCAGAGTGTGACGTCATTATAGCTCACGGCTACTTGAACTGTGTGTATACAACGCCTCATACTAGGATAACAACATAGGTGCATCGTTAGAGACTGTCAGAAGACCAGCTGAATATTATTAGCCCTTATGAGTGTGAGATACTCTGAATTCTCAATCGTTTTATGAGAACTCACAAAGTGTGAATTTTGTACTTACCGTTATTGTATTATTATTTTTATTAAAACTGTGTTACACTATTTGTATGTTTCTTACCTTCCTTTTTATATGTAACGCTACGTACGAGATAACACTTGGCTGGGAAGTACGTGCTGCTGGATGTTCCAGATTATCTATACTGTTCCAGATCCCAGAGTGGATACAAGGCTCGAATTAATTCAAATGCTGTGAGTGCATATCGTACCATTTAGGGGTTAAATTGTCAGAACATACTACCCTATGTTTTTTTTTCTTGTCTCCACTTGCGCCTAGGTCAATCTTTTGGAATATATATATATATATATATATATATATATATATATATATTATGGATCATATAATTGTCTGAAACACATCATAAACTATCAAATCTACGTAAGTACCAGCACTCACTGTCTAATAGCTAAATGATGAAAACAGTTGTAATGCAGAATAAACATTTAATAATAAAACAAACCAGAAATAAATCAAATGTGTTTGCAGAAACCAGTATCACAAATGGGCATGTCACAAAGTGAGGGGTGGGGGGGGGGGGAAGGAAAAGGGGAAAAAACATGAAACACAAGGAATATACACAAAAAACGGAGAACGGCAAGTATGCTAGGGGGGCAACGTTTCGAGGGACTACCTCTTCATCTGGCCCATTCCCCCTGGTCCAAAAGGTCCCAGAGGTACTTCCCTAAGCCTCCCTTCCCCTATACCTGGTCAAATCAAACACCCCTGAAAATAGATAGCAAACATACAGTGTAGGCTAAATACAGCTAAACAGCTAATAGCAGGGAAGCAATAATCCACTACAGTCAATGCCAGTAGTTCAAGTACTACCAGAAACTGTGGTCAATGGTACAGTAAAGGCTGAACGCAGCCTGCAAGAAAGCAGCTTGCAAAGAAGCACCAGGAGTTCACAACAGTCAATGTAAGATTAATGGCAATAGCAAATGAATACAGTAATCAAACCCTGTATGAAGACAGTAATCAAACCCTGTGGTCTGCTCCTTGTGCTCGTGTGGAGTGCTGAGTGGAGTTACTGGCATTGACTGTAGTGGATTCTTGCTTCCCTGCTATTAGCTGTTTAGCTGTATTTAGCCTACACTATATGTTTGCTATCTATTTTCAGGGGTGTTTGATTTGACCAGGTATAGGGGAAGGGAGGCTTAGGGAAGTACCTCTGGGACTTTTTGGACCAGGGGGAATGGGCCAGATGAAGAGGTAGTCCCTCGAAACGTTGCCACCCTAGCATACTTGCCGTTCTCCGTTTTTTGTGTATATTCCTTGTGTTTCATGTTTTTTCCCCTTTTCCTTTCCCCCCCCACCCCTCACTTTGTGACATGCCCATTTGTGATACTGGTTTCTGCAAACACATTTGATTTATTTCTGGTTTGTTTTATTATTAAATGTTTATTCTGCATTACAACTGTTTTCATCATTTAGCTATTAGACAGTGAGTGCTGGTACTTACGTAGATTTGTTAGTACTATACAGGGGAATAAGGGTCCCCTTTGGTTCCGTGCACCCTGCAATTGCATTAATTTAACATCATCAGAGTGCTGTCTATCGTCCCCCTTTTACCCTTTCATCATAAAATATATTACGATTTTTAGTGATTAAAGTGATATGTTTGTGTGAACTAATATGGCATATAAAAACAAGAGAAAAAAGCGCACTCTCTGTATAAAATCTATGAGACATTTTCTCATCTGAACAAGTTAAAAAATATTGCACTCCCAAACGCCAAGAATAATTGGGCATGTTATGAGCTATGCTCATGCTCCGTCACTGCAGCAGATATGATCATGGTGTTCCGCCGTGCACTGAGACGCTGGCCACAAATCCAGGAACCAGAGCATGTGGTGTCACCTCCAATTGGAGCCTTTCAGCAGCGCATGTTAGGTTCCTCTTTGGCACGAGTCTCAGCACTACAATCATCCCTGTTCCTACAAGTAACGGAAAGTTTGCGAGTTTCCTAATGGTTATTTATATATATGATTAGCTTTGAGGATTCCCGTTAAATGAAGGAAAATTAATGTCTGTTACCTAATTTGGTAAGGTAACTTTTTTGTCCTTATCTAGTGCACTTATGAGGATCTACCCCACAGTTTTCTTTTAAACCTGTTAGTTTTAATAAATATCTTGCATATTGGACTTTTGCTGCTTCTGAATTTGTCAACATTCGCAGAAATTAGCTAAGATATATAAACGTTAAATTTTGGTAACAAAAACTCCTTCATCAAATTTGCTTCTAACCCTTTTACTAAAAATACTCTACAGTATATAAATAGAGATCAGATACACATACCTGTAAATACACGATTAGCATATTGGAGATCCAATTGGAACCTGATAGTGTGAATGATACTGACAGCACAAGTCATTGATGATTATACTTACTGACTTTAAACAAACAGTGAAAATGAGAATCCTGCTGGCTGACAGGCCTCAACCTCTTTGTAAAAAATAAAAAATTCCACACATTGAGGAGATCTGCCAACAAATATATAACTAGGTCTATGTATTTTAATCACCATACATTTTATTTAAAGTGCCAGCAGGAGGTCTTCTAGGAAATAATGATTGGTTCTACTTATTAGAAATTTAAAAAAATATTAGATGCGCTAAGAGATTAAACCAATATAAGTGTAGTGAAATATACTTGCTTAATTAGAGGCTATTCTCCTGTATTGGTAAAACTTCTACCCTAATGCCATAGGTAAATGGTGCAATATTAATACAAATACTGTGACTGTGATCTAATACAAAAAATGCTTAAACAACAAAAAAGTCTGCATGGAAAAAATAAAGTCCAAAGAAAATGAAAAAATAAGGGTGATAGTGTTAAAAAAAGGATATCCAGCTGACTGGCTCTTAAAGGGTTAATCTCATAGATGAACGTCCCACAGCTGATCTCAGGTAGCTCATGACTTAGCCGCTGACCCGCGCTGAGCCACGCTCATGCTTCTCAGGGAGCCCCTGCAGCCGCAATGAGAGCGGCTTTAAAATGGGCTCGCGCACGCTTCCGCAGGCGTGAGGAGGCGTAGCAGACAGAAAAAAATAAGTTTCAGGGGAGCAGAGGGGCGGTCACGTGAGCGGTTTGCCCAATGAGGGTGAACCAGCTCCGTGACATCACTGGCCCGCCCATACACACGCCCCCGGACGGCACGCGTAGTAAGGCCATGGAAATGACCCGCTTTCCCTCAGCCTCCGCGCGCCTGCAGTCTCTATGGACTCAGCCTTAGGCTGAGTTCAGGGTGAATACTACGCGACGTGCGCGCACACGTTCTTCACAATTTTGGTTTGTTCGATGGGAGTTTTCAAACTACATCCGGAGGCAAAGTACAGCATTGACGCTGCTATATTTTGTTGCCACAACCGAAACGGATTTTTGAGGCTGCAGTTGCATCACGTGAGCTGTTCAGGAAACCAGCTCCGTGACAAGTTTGCCACGCCTCCGCCATGCCCTCAAACGCCGCGACCCAACTCCTGCAGCTAAGGCACCGATTGTTGGGCTGCAGGAGCGCCACGCTGAGGCGCGCCTGGAAGCTCGCGGCTGTAGTTTCTACCTTGAACTCAGCCTTTTGCAAGTTGAAAGAGAAAAAGAGAGAAAAGTGTAGGGACACACGCAATAGTGTAAAACCTTTTTACTTATAAAAAGAACAATATAAAAAACAGTAATGCCCTTACAGGAAAAAAGATCTTTAAAGCATACACTACCGACACACTTTATTGAAGTGTGGTCGGTACCGCAAGCCGGGAAATCTCCCGGCTTGCTAGTGGCCGCCCCTCGGCGTGCCGCGCGTCATAGACGCGCGGTCACGCGTCATCGGGAGCGTGCGCCCCCTGCACGCGTGTCCAGGGGCTCCCCGAGGGAGCCCTGGTGTCCCGCGATCGCGGGACAGCGGCAGGGGGTTCCGGGGGACCCGGCGGACCCGGCAGCGGTAGGGAGAGCGCCCCGATCGGAGGGCGCTCTTCCGCTGCTTCGGCGTGCGCCCGTCACACTCGGGTGCGCGCCAGGCTACTGCTGCGGCACAGAACGGGCAAATGCTCGAATAAACTGTGCCGCAGCAGTATATCACCAGTTTGAGGCAGGGATGGGTAGTGTTGTTATACCACAGATTGTTATTGAATGCATACGTAGCTGCTGCTGATGTATGAGGGGGAAGGTAATGCCAGATGAATAGGGGTCTCCTCACTGTGTTGCACTCCAATACATGCAGAGTTGCCATGTGTGTCTCGCACAAAAAGGGCTGGCCACATAGGGTAGGAGGGGAGGGGGAGTGTATGAAGGGAGGGGTTATTGCTGCTTTCAGATGATCTATAGGCCTCCAGCAAGTCTGCCTCTGCACATACTCTGCAGCCTCACATCGTGTTTTTTTTTCCTTATTCCGCCTTGTATCTCCAATTTGGAATGACCAGGCTTTTCACTTGCTTCTTGGGAAATGACCCACAATGCCCTATGAGTGCTAAACATACAGTAAGACACATGAGTGCTACATGGGGCTCAGAGCTGTCTCGTATACCATCTAACTGGGGATGGAAAATATTTTTGAAGAAAATTTCAGACTTCTATACTGTCCTAGTCTTGGAGAACCTTGGATTGCTAATCTCTGCATATTTTAATGCCAATAATAAACTCTTAAAACAAATATATAATCGCCGCGCTTCTCTATGTAAGGAGCATGCAGCTGGCGAAGAGATTGGCCATACAAATGTGAAAAATAATATCGATTGGAGAAAAAGAACCCAGTCTTGTAGCACTCGTACACAACAATTGTATAGTGATAAATTTAAAATACTTTATTAATAACTCTGAATAAAAAATAGGGTGTTTAAACGTAATTAAATACTGTGTAGAACAGCACGTGACTGTATCCTTTGGTAACCCACCCTGGTATAGGTGGGTAGATATAGTGTGATCCCTGATAGGTACTAGAGATCAAATGCTATAAATTATAGCGACCTAAAATGTAGGAGAGGAGCCAAAGAAAGCCCACCGAAAGGACTGTCTCTATTGGAGTGCGTCTAGGCGTAGATTGCGCTCTAGAGGGATACACTCATGATAATGTGGCATATACTATGCTAGGTAAGACCTATAAGTATCCCCCCCCCCCAGATAGAGATTGCTCTGTTTTGTGTACAAATTCACCTTCATAGTATGAGCTACATCTCTATAAGGGATATGTGTTGCCTATTTTCTAAGATGCAGGCTATTAGGCAAGCAGTGATTACTGTTGTAAGGTATAGCTAAACTAGAGCAACTATAGGAAATCACCAAAACACCTAGGAGGTGATTTGAGGCCGGATATGTACTCTTACAATGTTGTGGTAGGTTGTTGGTGATGTCTGCTGCTCTGTTGTTGTTGGTTCAGTGCCCCTTACTGTTGTAGCAGTGTACACTTAGCTGCCACACACTAGCACTATGCGCTTATGGTTAATTCCCCTAAGCACACCAGGGTCTTATCATGCGCAGGAGGTGGAAGCTGATGTCAGAGCAACCTCCACAGTGATGCGTGGGTAAGTATGATGCTTGCGCTAACTGTAAGGGTTAATGTGTGGACATAAACAGCTTGAGAAGCTACTCAGCAGGTCATGGATCGCTGCATATGCCAACAAACGAGTGTGCTGGAGTAGGGTATACAGGAGGTTAATATTGAAATGGGGTCAAAGCCCCAACACACCCCGTCCCCCCTCTCTACAGGTTGGAGCACTAGCGTGCACAGAGTAATGACATGGGGAGCCGGTCTAGCTGATCATCGCAGTGTCCCCTACATCAGCACTGATCCTGGTTATATCAGTGCCGATGTGCTCGAGGACCTGCCTGTCTGTTAGGTGAGTAAATTCAGAGACACCTGGGAACATGGAGGGTCCCGCAGTAATGATATACAGCGTGATCCCTAGTAAATCAAGCACATCAGGGGAAGTTTAAAGCCCATTGGGCTTTGACCCCATTTCAATATTAACCTCCTGTATACCCTACTCCAGCACACTCGTTTGTTGGCATATGCAGCGATCCATGACCTGCTGAGTAGCTTCTCAAGCTGTTTATGTCCACACATTAACCCTTACAGTTAGCGCAAGCATCATACTTACCCACGCATCACTGTGGAGGTTGCTCTGACATCAGCTTCCACCTCCTGCGCATGATAAGACCATGGTGTGCTTAGGGGAATTAACCATAAGCGCATAGTGCTAGTGTGTGGCAGCTAAGTGTACACTGCTACAACAGTAAGGGGCACTGAACCAACAACAGCAGAGCAGCAGACATCACCAACAACCTACCACAACATTGTAGGAGTACCTATCCGGCCTCAAATCACCTCCTAGGTGTTTTGGTGATTTCCTATAGTTGCTCTAGTTTAGCTATACCTTACAACAGTAATCACTGCTTGCCTAATAGCCTGCATCTTAGAAAATAGGCAACACATATCCCTTATAGAGATGTAGCTCATACTATGAAGGTGAATTTGTACACAAAACAGAGCAATCTCTATCTGGGGGGGGGGGGGGAGATACTTATAGGTCTTACCTAGCGTAGTATATGCCACATTATCATGAGTGTATCCCTCTAGAGCGCAATCTACGCCTAGACGCACTCCAATAGAGACAGTCCTTTCGGTGGGCTTTCTTTGGCTCCTCTCCTACATTTTAGGTCGCTATAATTTATACTGCACCGACACACTTTATTCGAGCAAATACCCAGTATGTACCTGGCAGATACCTGGAATGCGCCGCTCCTCACCTCTGACAAGCCCCGTTGCGTTTGCCTTCCCAGCCTGGGTTCATGCCTGGCTGACGGGCGGCTGATCTGTTAAATGATAATGATTAGGATTTAATAGGCTGCAATGCTTCGCGTGTCTACCAGATGGCATAAATTCATGAATTGTAATGCAGTATATATATATATACTGTGCAGTATTGCAGCCAGCGGGAATAAAATGCTTCAATCCCTGCCTGGAAAATACCTCAATGCACTCGGGCAGAAAACAGTCACAAACCTCAATACACCCGGGTATACCCGAATTCGTGGGACTAGCCGAGCTCGAATAAAGTGTGTCGCCAGTGTAGCATTTGATCTCTAGTACCTATCAGGGATCACACTATATCTACCCACCTATACCAGGGTGGGTTACCAAAGGATACAGTCACGTGCTGTTCTACACAGTATTTAATTACGTTTTAACACCCTATTTTTTATTCAGAGTTATTAATAAAGTATTTTAAATTTATCACTATACAATTGTTGTGTACGAGTGCTACAAGACTGGGTTCTTTTTCTCCAATCGATATTATCACGTCTCCATCCAGTCAGCACCTCACAGGTTAACAATAGCAGTGCGGGTTTTCTGTACGTGTAGCAAATGTGAAAATAGACAGTGAATCCCTGCACTTCTCCCTTTGGGATAGCAATAAATTGTGAAAGCGTAGAAATAATAACAATAAAAACAATAACAATAAAATATTAGGGTTCAGCAGAGTAACACATGAGCTTTATTTTATACATGTGTACACACGGAGACCGCTACAGGTAGCAGATCTGCATATGCCGATTCTTTTATTCTCCTCCTCCCTTTCCACGGACACTCAAACTCTCCTTTGTCAGTGTTGATCACTTCATATTATAATGGGTGAACACCATTTTTGAAAATGTAAACTTTATCGCGAGCAATTAATAACCTTGCCAGTTTTCTGGAAGGTATATATAAATCAAAAAGAGAGTGGGAAATATGGAGGGGAGAAGGGAGAAAAGCTTGCTCTTGCTACAGTCTAGGAAAGGTGCCAGGGGTGGAGAGGTAATGAGCAGACATACACTTGCCTAGACAAGTGAAAAGGAGACCCCTATATAACTAGCACTCATTGAATAGGTGTATAATGTATGTGAGATAAAACTTAACCTTTATTAATTTTCCATATTAATATATATATATAATTTGTGTGAACATAAAAACACACAGACAAACAACACTTATAACAGCTAATCACATAGATAGATAAAACCAGTATTAAACAGCACACATCCGAAACAAAACACAGTGGTTGGGATGATGTACAGAAGGACAACAGTAATTCTATGAATGTGAGGACTGGCACGTTGAGGTGATTGGGTGGTAATGTAAAAGATGCCTCAGGGTGGTGAGTGTATATGTGTCTAATAGGTATGGTGTGTAGTAGGTAAAGACCTAGCACCATACGTACCACTCCTGACTAGATAGTCACTAAAATAATGTGATGACAGGCTGCAATGAAAGAACAATACAGAGGGCGGTAATTAGACAACGCCCCACTTGTTAATAATGATTGGTTTTAACACAGTAAAATTATTAAACCAAATATAATTAATGCAGCATATGGTATAAGTACTGTAGACTAAATCTTGTCAGATTAATTATATTCACATTATATTCAGAAAAGTGACATTTAAAACTAATCACATAAAGTAGTCCTTGTTAGCAACGCAATTAAGAGGCCTGAATGATCTCAGGATAGGCTACAGTGTAGCTAAGTATATGAGGTTGGTGAATGAAGAGCCCCAAATTAATTATATTGGTGGGTAATAATAAAAAATATCCACACAACAACCTGGCAATGGTGTATGTTCAGGAAGGCACTTATCAGTTTATAGTGGGACCCAATATTTGGTATTAGACCATAGCGTCTTAACAAATATTATTAGTTAAGAGCTACTGCTTCATTACTCTGTGATCGCATCAACAGCTTAATATTCTTGTCTTATCAAGTAGTTAGGGGTACATTAGGTATAGAACCCCAGCAGAGAGTATATATGTGGGTACACTAATTAGCGTGGTGTGTTGGTAAATATAACAGGATTTCAAATTGGTAGAGATAGGAGATACCTTATAGCAGGCCTGCACAACTCCAGTCCTCGAGGGCCGCAAACAGGCCAGGATTTTAGGATATCCCTACTTCAGCACTGCTGGCTCAATTAGTGGCACAGTATGACTGAGCCACTAATTGAGCCAGCTGTGCTGATGTAGGGATATCCTGAAAACCTGGCCTGTTTGCGGCCCTCAAGGACTGGAGGTGTGCCTGCCTTATAGAGACCCTTAAGTATACATCACTGAACCAGTGATCCCCAGGTGCTTCTTAGTGTCAATTAGCATCCAAAGGTCCTGCCCTTCACTCAGGGTGGTGTATTAATGAACACCAGAGAACCGAATTACTGAGTAGGGAGAGATTAGTATATAACAAAAGTTACTCTATAAACTGTTAAGCTGTTGATGCGATCACAGAGTAATGAAGCAGTAGCTCGTATCTAATAATATTTGTTAAGACCCTATGGTCTAAAACAGCTGCGGCCGCCTTTACCCTAGTGTGGCCGTAGCGGCGCAACTCTGATATCCGTGGGCAGATGGTATGTTTTTTATTCCGGAGTATATTGCGCTCGTAATATTAGCATTTTATTAGCGCTGTCTGCAATACTGCAATACCATCTAAAAACTCAGGGGGGGTTCGCGAGCTGTTGTCTTCAAAGTCTAATACTTTAGCAGTTCAACCTACGTCAGTACACAGTCTGCGTGTGCGCGCGCAGTAATTGTAAATTTGCATATTTATACATGATGCATGTGCAGTGCTGTATGTCTCATTTGAAAATTGTTGAAACACATAGGCGTGTACTGTAACAGTATCACATTTCGGCATATACAGCGCTCTCCCCTCGCTCACCCCCGCACACACACAGGATAATTTACTGCACTGCAGTATTTCAACTTCTTATCTTATCTACAGTACAGTACACCTCTCCCACACCATTCCTTTGAATGTGTGTCTTTCTGGTTTCAATCACATTCCTGCTTGATAGCTGATGATTACTGCGCATGCGTCTGTAACTTCACCACTGCTTGCTTGCGAAGTTCAAGAGTGAGTGACCAAAAAAAATATATATTTTTTTTCTCCTCATTTTTTATTTTTATTTTCTCCACAAGCCTGCCTAAACCATCTTGATATTACGATATTCAATCGGTGCTGTAGCTTTTGACTGCGACACTGTGCGTTTGACTGCACATGGTTGATTTTTGTGCTTTTTATGTATTTGGGGGTGTAGGGATCAAATTATTATGATGACATGCCTTTTGGAAATATGTTATTTCTTTGAACTACAGTACAGCTAATCCTTCATGCAGCTGTACCCTGTACCCCCTCCCCACGCACACACACAAGGCTTGCTCAAGGATTTGAACCTCTTATCGACAGACACCTCTCCAGAACCATTCCGTTTCTAAAGCTTGTCATTGTGTTTTTAATCATCCGTCCCTAGCCAAGCATCACCTCTCTGCGCCTGCGTGCCTAATTTTCCTATTGTTGGCTTTGAGTCACCTCTCTGTAATCCTCTTTGGGATGGGAGCTAACTGATGATTACTGCGCATGACCCATCCACCCCCCCCAACCGTTTGAGGCTTTGTTTATGGTAACGCTTGTGATAACCCCTTCTCGAATTTGATATGTAAATCTGATTTGCACAGCACTGTGAAATTGAGAGTTAAAAAAAACATAATCTGATTCATGTTTTTGATGCAGTAAGTTACCACTTTTTGACATTCTTTCTTTTTCTTTGGTGTAGAGGGGGGGGGGGTCAATGATTAGGATTAGCATGAATGTAAAGAAATATTTATTTTATTTTATCAGGAACAAAAAATACAAATATACAAATAATCATGAATAATACAAAATGCAGTGTTTATTCAGTTCTTCTGTCAGATGAAAACTGAGGGCCAGTGGATAATCATGAATAATGCCATTGATAATAATATTAATTTATAATATATATATAATAATATACATTTTTCCGTCTTTATCTTCTTCCTCATTCTGTTTACAGTACAGTAGTTCATTGAGAGAGGGGAGGTTTTGTGTACATCATGACTGCAGTTTAGATACAATTAACTGTACAAACAGTTCACAAACTTTACACGATACCCCCCTCTCCCCCAGTCCATCCTTTTTTTCTGAAAGACAACAAAACAAAAAATTAGTGCAGTTATGTACATACTGTATTATGGCATTGTGTGCTGTATAGTACTGTCAAACTAGTCTATACTGGAACTACTGTACACTGTAACTTCTGTTAAATACTTTGCAACCAGATGGCTGGTGCTGCTCTCTCAGAAAAGAAAAAAATTGAGCAGTTAGGTGCATATTATGGCATTGTGTACTGTATAGCTACTCCATATAGGACTACAGTATGCTGTTAGTACTGTCAAACTAGTCTATACTGGAACTACTGTATACTGTGACTACTGTTAAATACTTTGTAACCAGATGGCTAGTGCTGCTCTCTCAGGGGAAAAAAAATCTGTGCCATACTTACCTATATCATACTGTACTTACCATACTACAGTACAGTACTATACCATACTACCTTCCTGATGCTTGCCCATTATGCACGATCACAATGGGCAACACAGTCGCAAAATGGTCAATATATTTATTGCATAGTTCCACGGTGTGTACATCGTTCTAAAAACTCATTATGCCTTGCAACAACTCATCCTTTTTGGAGGGTTTCACGACTTTTCGGATATGGTCCTTCAGCTGATGCCAGACCATTTCGATAGGATTGAAGTCTGGCGATCTGTCATTGGAGGGGGAAAAACAGGACAATTAGTTAAAGAGATACAGTATACAGTAAAAACAGTGGGAAAAAATGAGACACGGTTACCGCACTTACTCTGCTAGTGTCTTCACCCAGTTGATACCGCGCTCAAGAATATGCGCTGTTGACGCGGTGTGCTTCGGATCATTGTTCTGGTAGAACCGGTGACCATCTGGGAACTCAGGTGTGACTGTGTGACTGTGCATTGATATTGATATTTCAAAAACAGAATAAAATACGGCAACATTACTCACCATAGACTTTGCCAATCAGCTGGTGCCGAGCCACTGCCAGTCCCGTATTCTTGATTATACACATCATTGACAGGTGACAGCGGGACTACTACACCGGTAGTCAGCTGATGATGCTGGAAATCGCTTAGGTACATGCAAGCTTGCTGGAATCTGTACGCGAAATCCGGCTCAGGCTGCAGGTTTCCGGGTGGTGACAGACAGCAAGGGTTGTCGGTCACCAGGTTTTCACCGATGGTGCTGGTGCTGGCGCATTGCTTGCCTGCGACTGACGTTTCTTAGTTGGTTTTAACATGACCTTTCGCCTTTTGAAGTCTCCATGATCATAGATATGGGAAAAGCCGGTGATACAGACCAATACTAATCTGGGCTCGATGCCAAACTTTCTTCTCCGAGGTAATGCCTCGTGATAAGTTATATTCTGCACTAAGCAAAAGCACTCATCGCGATTTTTCACCTGCAGAACTTCAGTCTCACACCCTTTTTGTGTCAGGGTATTGTGAGATTATTATAAAGAAAGGTCACTCCGAGTTTGTATAAGATAAGGTTTGTAGTTTATTGTAATACAACAAAATAACCAGAAAACATCACAAGCAAAATTGCAAAGAAATGAGCTAACAGTAAGCTAACAGCTAACAGTAAGCTAACAGGTAACAGTAAGCTAACAATCCAATCTGACTATGCAGAGATTATTTATTCAGTATGCCTGTCATACTCACGAACCCCAAGATATTATGATAGGTCCCGCCAGTCTCACTAGGTCTCGTCTCAGTGTGGCTTGCCACTTTGGTTCTTTTCAATAAGGTGTCACGCTCACCTTATATTGTGTGTCTATTGTTCTTTTCGTGACATGTGATACGCGGTGTACGTGAGCATTATCTGTGGCTGATGACGTGTCTTACTGGCATTTACAGTTTGACCACAGCGTGTTTACAGCTCAAACAACTTCTGCTTTTATGCGTAAGTACCTGCCTCCCAACGACATATGTCCCAACACTATATCCTGGCCACTTCTTAGCAGAACAAAGAAATCCTAACTGCAAAAATTCTGGTAACTGATATTTCCAGAGCAAGAAAAATAGCTAATATTCTGACAGTATGCTCTAAGCTGTACTAAGACATATGATTATACTATATATGTACCTTATGCTACCTGTAACCTATAACAATTATGCTATATATACGTATGCTACCTGTAATCCATAACACCCTCTCCTACACATAATTATCATATTTTAGCTAGTGCAGAGAAACAAACAAAGCAGAAAATATTCATTTTGTGTACTTTTGTATGACAGCTCTCTGATATAGATGAGCCTGAACCTACAGGAGTTTGTGATGGAACACCAAAACACCCACAACTGCGCATATGTGCACATGTTATCCCATGATGGGAAGGTGTCAATCTGTAAAAATCACCCAATTGCAAAGCAGGTTGATTTTGTCTTTCATACATACTCAACATAGTAGTGTTCCACCGTGCCCCAAAACAATTTTGATGTTTATTAGCAAAACACGCAAATAATGTGGTTCAATTATACGACCCGTGGCTAACTATGCTGATATGACCTTCTTCAATTGTATAAAAAAACATTTGAAATATTTGACGTTGAATGTCTCTGCACTTGAAGTTGGGTTGATCACCAAAAGACAGTAGAGACTTCACTTGCCAAAAATTACATAACATTAGCAAGCTACGCGGAAGCAATGTCCCTTTAGGAGTTAAAACTGAAAACGGTCCTGAGGAAACAAGAGAGTCCTGATACATAAAGTCTCTCATCAAATCATGAACTGCATGCACTTTGCGGGGCTTCCGATGTGGCAAAACAAGTTCATCCAAATACATTCTCATGGAGGTTTGATACGACCGTGGTAGACGCAAAATTTGTGAAGTATCTTTTTTTTCGTCTATGTTCTTGCAACAAAGCATGCTGCAGCAGATTAGATTTGACCTGTGTGCTTAAAACAGTATATTAGTATCTAGATAAAAAATATAAAAAATATATACTAGAAGTAAAAAATGCGATTAAGCTGATTGCCTCTTCATCTTCGGAAGAAAAGAGAAAACACGTAGTAAAATTAACAAGGATTATTATCCCTAAAATAAAAAACAATAGTGGTTTCAAATACCCTAGGATTCCAAACACATTTCCTAGTCCACTAAAAATACCTTTACCAGTAGCTTGTAGGCTGGTGCCTATTTTTGACAAGAAATTACCCGTCATTGGCCAAAAAGTTTTCAGTGACTCACCTAGTGTAGTTAACCACTGTGGAAAAACACCTGGGTGTAAATCAACACATAGTAATTCACTGTGAACTCTTTGTAGGAGAGTATGCACCATATAATGTGTGAATCCTATAGTTATCTTCATTTTCTTTAAATGTGCCAAATAGGCTGTCGTGTGGAAATCTCAGTGTGATAGCTGGTACCTGGAAATGTACGGCAGATGTAACTGTCTAATGTAACAGAGGTGGAATAAAAATAGTACCAAAACACTGTATACTCCTATTAACTGTGACAAGTGATGCCTGAAAAGGAGGTATATCGCAATCTTCTTCTGTAGACAATACTATGTAACTCCCATTATCTAGACTGTGAATGAATGTAAAAGGAGTTTGAATTGGTGTCGCAGTTATTTGGCATTTGCTATCTTGCATCTGATCATTGCAAGGCGTGTGCTGTATGATGTCGTCACATACTAAATAACCTTTATCAACACATCGTATAGTGCTGATGAAAAATTCACGATCACATTTCACAGACATATATTGAAATGGTTGAGCAACCTGCATCCTTGCGAAATAAGACCCTGTGTGTGTTAAGTGTCCAAAATGAAACAGTTCCCAATTTGTTGTATAAACATCTCCTGGGACAAATAATTCATAGTACAGAAAAACTTCCCATAAAGAGTCATCAGGATTAGGAACCCGTCTGTGGTTTCTTTCTCGTATGTCATAAACTGTGGTTTGTGAAACATATGCTAGGATCTCAGATTCTTTCGGACTTAAATTGAGATTCTGTGTGATCCATGTGAGATTTAAAAGTGATATGTCAACCTTGTGACTTTGCAATGTTAACCTTATAGAAGTGATGTGATTAAGAATAACCAAAGCTTTGATTTCTTCAGATAACACTGTAATGTCTGAAATTGTGTATGAAACAAATGTTATCAGATGATCCCTTAACACCAAAATACCTCTCCTCAATTCTTCATCATTTGAGTCAGAGATTTGGCTTATAACAGAAACAGAATCACTCAGCAGGTGTCCTGTGGTGATAAGAATATCATCGTTAGTAAGCAATTTCCTAGTAGATGATTTACTTGAAACCTTACATTCATCCATTAAATATGTATCATTCTGATAATACACTATGGTATTAATTGTAGCATTTGTACCCCACATTGCCTCTGAATAGGGCATGTTAACAATATTATGTGTGGTGCATGTGTCATATTCACAGGGTTTATCATCTGGAGCTATTTGTACATTCATCAAATCGCTAATTGCCCTGATTACTGTGTCTACATTAATATGTAAACTATCATTGAGACATTTCTGGAACAGGGAGTAGACTTTATAATTAGGTTTCATAATCACTATTTGCTCCACATACCAAAAGCCTCGTAATCCAGAAAAATGTAAAAATCCTTGATCAATCATTTTCGGTTGCCATTTAAAATAGCCTTCCGTGAGATTGTAATAAAAAGAACAGGGAGTACACCCCTAATTGAATACTGTATTGTCCTTATCACAAATCCCTTCATCGATTAATTTCTACAATGTGATACCACACGCATTCTTGAAACCTTTACATGAATGGCTGTAGTATGTAGTATTGGTAAATGTTGCAAAGCGTGGTTGAGTGTAAGTATCCCATGCAGTAGGTTCACGAAACAACATACTATCACCTTTTATATTCCATTCTTTCGGAAGTGCTGCTGTCTGTAGTTGTCCAGTTCTAGCATCTTCCATCACATCTTGAAGTTTGAGTAACAGTTCATCAGCGGTTGTGGATGGGTCCCACCATTCTGAGTAAATACTGTCAGAGCAGAAAACAGCAGAATTATAGGCTCTTACCCCTCCAGGTATTCTGTACTCTTCTTCTTCAGCACCTTCCCAGAATGCCACTCTAGGATCAATCTGTCCATTGGGAACAAATCCTTTTTGAGTATTCTGACCTGTATTCAGATAGAAAACAGGGTATTGCTTATACCTTATATTGTCCATGGTTACACCAGGCCAAGGGCAATGATCAGCTTTCAGCTCCTTTGTTGGCTATTTACGTGTCCCTTGAAAGTCAATGAAATAGCAATGTCCAAATTCAGCATAACAATGTTGTTCACGGTAGCTCTGCTCTTTCCAATGGTCATGCAAGGGTAGATCATATTTCAGGCTCGTAGATTGCAGCTGTTGCATCTGGGCATTCAGATGTCGTGTCACCAGTTTCCTTCCTTTTGGCGTAGTGATACCAGTCTCTTTAGCTAGCACAGTTGAATCAAACAGCACAACCTGTGAAATCCCCAAAGTCTTTTGTTTCTGGATGATAGGTTTAGGAAACGGCTTCCAATACACACCTTGAGATATACCCACCGACTGTACCTCCACCGGTTTCAAATCATAGTGAAGTCCTCGTTTCATGATTCTGGAGTCTGGTGTGGAAATACCGTCTGCAGCTGTACGTTGCCAGTTGATGATCTCGCCTTCTTGTTTAGTCACAAAATGCCATTGTAACCTGAAAATAACACTGGCGGATATTGCTAGAAAAGCAAAACAGATTGAGAGACATAAAATAGTCTTAAACAGTCTTTTCTTCGTGATTACCTTAGCCATTGTTTGATAGGCCTCCCGGAAAATATTGCGTTGATCGGGTATGGCAGGTAACACATATGTATGTCTTTGGTCACGGTCAGGGAAGTCAGCTTCAGCTTGTTGGACCTCACCTGTGTGATTAGTTTCCACATCCTGTGGCCGTACACTCTGTGCTTCGAGAGACTGCAGCTCCATCGAATTCTGTGCCAGATATGGTGTCTCCATCTTTTACAGTTTTTTCACTGCAGTGAGCTGTGGGTTTAAGATTGTCTATAGTCACAGTCCTTTCTTTGCCGTTAGTATCTTGGATAACAAAGGTACGCTCGTTTAACTTTTTCAGTATCGTGGATGGTTTCTTCCACTTAGGCCGCAACGACTTTACCTTAGCAACCCTCTCCTGGACCAAATGTCCAATCTGTGGCGTCCAAGCTTTAGGATTACGTGGTGTGTGGGCTGTATGGGAAAAAGAATCCCTGAATTCATGTACAATTAATATTTGTTCGAGTCTCCCTGGGACAGAAATAGAATCATTATTAAACTGTGTATTCATAGGAGTACCATATAACAGTTCATGTGGTGTTTTACCAATTGTTGTGTTAGAAATATTATTTAGACCAATCTGGACCGTAACCAAAAGTGGGTACCACTGTGTAGGATTATTAGATAGCATTTTGGTTAAAAGTCGTTTCACCTCGTAATTTTTGCGTTCGACCATACCTGAAAACTCGGGATGGGACGGCGAGCTGTAGGCCCACTCAATACCTAATATTGCGGCCCATTCCTTGGTTTCTGTTGCAGTAAAAGCAGGTCCACCATCGGAATGAAAGGCCTTGGGCTTAGCGACGCTTACTAAGGAGTTGAGACAATTAATCGTAGAGCTAGCTGTCGTGCTACGAACGGGGTATAACCACGTAAACCTTGTACAAGCATCAACACAAACCAAAACATGTTTGTAGGAATGTGATGGAGGTAATGGTCCAATATGATCTAAATATATTAAATCAAACGGCTTGCTCGGTATTGCATTAATAATAAATGGTGGTGTCTGATGATTAGGACTGTTTACCAACTGACATGGTTTACAGTTTCTTAAAACTGACTTAACCATTTTTCTCATATTCGGCCACCAATATTTCTGTTTCAGTGTCAACAAAACTTTTTCTCTCCCTAGATGAGGGTGTCCCACACTGTCATGTGCTTGCGTAGCTATCTGCATTCTGCTTGCTACAGGGGGAACAATGAATTCATTAGCATCAATTACAACCATGCAATTATTGTCAACCAGTTTATATGAGTATTTTTTAGGTTAAGCAGGTGGATTAGGCCTCGTAGTATCCAGACAAGTATACAACTCTGCATCGAGACTGGCTGACTTTGACTGTGCCCTTATCAACACTTTGTTAACGGCAAATTTTTGACTTACAGTTTGCGCGAGACTATCTGCAAACTGGTTACCCATAGTATGAACCGAAGAACCAAGCGATCTATGCGCTGGCTCATGTACAATTTCAATATCAGGCTTCTGATCAAAATAGGCAGCAATGGCCTTCCACTTAGCAATGTGTGTTAGTGGTTTTCTTTTGGCATTTAAAAATCCATTTGATTTCCATATTGGGAGATCCTGCAGTGCCGACCGTGCTAAGTATGCGGAATCTGTAACTATAAGTACATGTCCTTTAACTGTAAGTGCTTCTTTCATAGCAAAAGCTAATACGTGAATCTCTGCAAACTGTGCAGAGTGATCTCCTATAGGTAATTGCCAACTGTGCAGCAGATTCATATCTGTACCATATTTAGCAATTCCTGAACCTGCAGATTTATTTACTCCTTCTTTGCTTGAGTCTACAGCTGAACCATCTGTGTAGAAAATGCATGTGTAATAATCGTTTAGATGTGTTTGTGTTTCCCATCTCATTCCTTCAAAAGTGGATGGCAAATCATCCAGTGTCATTAATGTTTTGTCATGCACAAAATGTATTTGCAGATCTTCTATGATAGTATACCACTTTAACCAGCGGCTTCTTAACGCTTTCCTGTCCGGAATGGTCTGTTTCTGCAATGTTGCTAGTGAAGCTACTGAAGTGTATATATAGATATCCTGTCCCTGTGCCAAGTCTCTTGATTTCAGCACTGTAAGTGTAACCGCTGATAACAATTTCTCAAGCAGCAAATATCTTTTCTCTGTATTTGTGAATACATAAGATAGAAGTGTAATTGGTACAGCTTCCATAGCATTGTAAATTCGAATGTACAGTATGTAGCTAGTAGTGAAATGTTTACATATGCTGACAATGGTTTTGTTGGATCGCGCTGCGCTAAGTAGGAAGCATCATTAACTGCTACTAATAACTTTCGCAATGCCTCATCCTCAACAGTTAACCATTTAAAAGGTGTTTTTGGCCTAGTCTGTTCTGACTTAATTTCGCATGATATTGCATGATGCAATGGTTCAATCAGCACATTAAAATCTGGGATAAACGTAATTGAAAAATTCAGTAACCCAGTAATCCTCCTTAACTGTTTCAGTGTTTTAGGAACACTGATGTTAGACACTTTCTCTCTGTAATTACTAGAAAGGCCTCTGCCATTTTCAGCTATTTCAAAGCCTAAAAAATTCACACTTTCTCTTGCAAGCTGTGATTCTTTTAACGAAACGAGGTAACCAGCCTCTGTCAATGTACGCAATACTTCTGTCACAACTTTAAAATGTTCTGATTCTGTGTCATGTGACAAAAACAAGTCATCCACGTAAATTTCAATATTCTCAAACTTAGACAATAGTGAGATTACGTCTGCTGTGAACAAAGCTGGACTACTCACGAAACCTTGTGGTAAACGTAACCAGACTAATTGTTTACCTATCCAGGTAAATGCCATTAGCCAATAACTCTCAGGTGTGATTTGGTGCGACCAGTACCCATTACTTAAGTCAAATGCGGTTTTAAAGCATTTACGCTGTAATCCGCTTAATATTGAAGGTGAATGTGTGTTCTGTGCTGTCACTGAAGGTGTCACTTTATTAACTTCCCTATAATCTAACACCATTCTCCATGTGCCGTCTTTTTTAGGCACAGGATATACTGCAGTATTCATTTGACTGAACTGCTCAATTAGTACCCCTTGTTTAAGCAAATCATTGATTACAATTTGTATGCTTGGTAAGGCGGCATGATTAATTTTGTAGTGGCCTGTTTCTTTGGAAGTGTAGAACATGTATTAATGTCATGTACAATACCTTTCCTTAAACCCACTTGATTTTCCTATTGTTGAAAAATATACTTATGTGTCATTAACCAATTATATAACTTTGCCTTATCAATATATGCACTGTTAATAACTTGGTCTGTGATGATTGCATCCAAGTCTATTTTCACATTCCATTCAGCTCTGGCTGTGGTTTTGTTGCCACTTTCTCTTTTATTTGAATGAAGGAAGCGACATCCTTAAAAGCAATTAGAAAATCACATCCTAAATTAATATGTTCAATTAATTCGACATAAGTGTTCCTACCATTGATTTTTAATTCTAAATAATACGAAGGATGAGTACGCTCTCCTTCAATTGTCTGTATTGTGATATTTTGTACATAATCCTCATCAATTAAAATATCAGTTCTTACAAGGGATATTTCTGCCTGTGTGTCTAAAAAGCCGCCATAAACATCCCTTGTATTCAATGAGTAATTTCAAATTACTCATTCCTTGTGAGGCTCTGTAGGCAGTTGTGTAACTTTGCCCACAGATTTCTTTGTGGTTGCTGGAGTAGCAGCTTGTTTTTTAACCTCGCGTTTACTGTTAGTCGGTCCAGAGGTCTGTGTATTGTAACCTGTGCGTTTGTCACGAAATCTGACCTCGCTACCTTTGTTCTGACCGTACCTGTTGGGAGTCCTAGTGTACTCTCTCAGATTATATCTGGACCCCCCACCCTCATAACGAGGTGGCTGTTGATAATGTGTAGTTTGTGGTGTTTGTGCAGTAGGAGTGTCTTGTCTCTGACTTTGAGTTTGATAACCCCTATTGTCTGACTTCCAGTCTCTCTGAAAATTACCTTTTCTGTCCCACTGTTCGTCTCTAGGATAAACTGGAGTCTGATATTGATTGTATGATTCTCTCCACTTTCTGTTTTGTTTAGGAAATTTTCTCACCTTGTCTGTATCAGTTCGGTCAGACTTCCTGTCACTTGTTTGCGATTTAGGCGCTCCTGCGTTCTCTCCTGTCAAAGTTTTTCCTACGAGAGTATACGTATTTTTTAATATTTCAGGAACCCTTTCTGCTTTTGTTCTACTGGTAAACCTTGTATCTGTCTCTCAAGGTCTAACAGCAGGCCCTGGCCCTTAATGAATGACTTTAAATAACCCCAAACAATCTCATGGTTGCCTTGTGTAAAACGTAGCCCTAAAATATAAGCAGCCACTATCCCACTAGTCTTATTAACCTGTCCTAGCGTATCTGCCAGTGATGAAATAGTAACCTTCCCGTGAGTTTTCTCATACACATTGCTGATGACTGAATCCCAGTCTCGTGCTTCAGCCAATGTGATTGACAAACCTGCCGGGAGCAAAGCATTTAGCGAAGCAAGCTTTGGTTGTGGTGTGGGTGTTGGATAAACTCCATCTAATGAATGTGTTCTCTCATTAAGCATAATGCAATGTCTTTTGGAATAGTAGGTAATTGACCAATTGTTGCTTTAATATTGGCCATAGGGATACAGATTTGGACACGAGATGGCGCGTCAATTAACGCTTGAGCTCCTCTTGTTGCTGAGAAGACATTAATAATTTCTCTTAGCAGTGTGATTTCTGCAATAGCATTAACACGCTCTGTTGCTACATCCCGTGCAGCTTGTGTTAACTAAAGTAATGTAACTGGTGTAAATAAGTGTGTGCGATTTTCTCCCCATTTTGCACCAGAATTAATGGGACCATGTCTGTCTATGCCTGTAGCAATTACAGGCTGATTCCCCAAAATAATAGTCGCTGCATTATATGTCAAATTAATGATCGTATGTGTCAACGGGTTATATGCCTGTTGTATGTATTGATATGTGACTGGATCAGCAGTAGTATCTACAGTTATATATGAGTATCTGGCACCGGGTCCGCATGGACCAAACTTGTTTTCAAATGCAATAGTTTCACCATCAATCAGATCTCTCTGATACTGATTTCTCATTAAAACATTTAGGTCTGCAACTCCTGCAAAATCCCTGACAGCCATGATATACGATTGAAATTTGTACCAACTCTATTATAAAGAGGAAATAGCATACATGTGTACTTCAAAGATTAAATGGGTAACATAAGATTTATGACTTATTTATACAACTCATGAGTATCAATCACGTTGGGCGCCAAATAATCTGGGCTCGATGCCAAACTTTCTTCTCCCAGGTAATGCCTCGTGATAAGTTATATTCTGCACTAAGCAAAAGCACTCATCGCGATGTTTCACCTGCAGAACTTCAGTCTCACACCCTTTTGTGTCAGGGTATTGTGAGATTATTATAAAGAAAGGAATAACCAGAAAACATCATAAGCAAAATTGCAAAGAAATTAGCTAACAGTAAGCTAACAGCAAGCTAACAATCCAATCTGACTAGGCAGAGATTATTTATTTAGTATGCCTGTCATACTCACGAACACCAAGATATTATGATAGGTCACGCCAGTCTCACTAGGTCTCGTTTCAGTGTGGCTTGCCACTTTGGTTCTTTTCAATAAGGTGTCACGCTCACCTTATATTGTGTGTCTATTGTTCTTTTCGTGACATGTGATACGCGGTGTATGTGAGCATTATCTGTGGCTGATGACGTGTCTTTCTGGCATTTACAGTTTGACCACAGCGTGTTTATAGCTCAAACAACTTCTGCTTTTATGCGTAAGTACCTGCCTCCCAACGACATATGTCCCAACACTATATCCTGGCCACTTCTTAGCAGAACAAAGAAATCCTAACTGCAAAAATTCTGGTAACTGATATTATTTCCAGAGCAAGAAAAATAGCTAATATTCTGACAGTATGCTCTAAGCTGTACTAATTAGATAATAGAGAGGAATGCTGCACACCTCAAAAAAGAAAAATGATACAATTACCGGTGCTCCAATGTTAGAACGAAAGCCTGCAGTCAGTCCTGGGTACATAGTAGAAGGAACAGAGGGCACAACGGATTTTGCAAATTCAAACTCATTTATTGACTCAATAAATGAGTTTGAATTTGCAAAATCCGTTGTGCCCTCTGTTCCTTCTTCTAAGCTATACTAAGACATATGATTATACTATATATGTACCTTATGCTACCTGTAACCTATAACAATTATGCTATATATACCGTATGCTACCTGTAATCCATAACAATACCCTCCAATAACATCGGGATCAATACGAAAAAAACATGGATCGATACATAACTTTTTCCTTATTGCACGCTTCCACACATGAGCATCTGGTGAAAATTTGTAAAAGTCATAGTTTTTGATAAAATACTGATAAATTTGAACAACTGTTGCCATCTTATCATCTGTTGCATTAATCGCGGCCCATATTAAATAAGCGTACGTTCTGTTGGGTTTTTGGAACATGGACTGCAGTTGTGCACTTATCTCGGAACTCTCAGGACAATAGAACACCAGACACTGCGCGTTTAGTTTTAATATGAAAAGCCTAAATTGATACATTATTGTAACTTCTTCAGTCCCAAGGCCAATTTACAATGGACCACTGTGGTATTCTTTTAAACACCTGCAAGTCGACACATTACTGAAGCGCATGCGCATTACAATTCATGAATATCTGCCATCTGGCGGATACGCGAAGAATTGCATCCAATTAAATCCGAACCATTATCAATAAACACATCAACCGCGCATCAACCGCGGGTGTGAATGCAACATGAATGCGATCAGAATGCGGCATGAACGTTGTGAAGTGCGCGGCATTTGGAAAAAATTGGGAGATGTTGGAGAATAAAAGGGGCCACGGCTGTACCAAATATTGGGTCCAACTATAAACTGACAAGTGACTACCTGAACATACACTGCTCCAAACAGGCTTTGGTGTTTAGATTACACTACACACCATTGTCAGGTTGTTGTGTGGATATTTTTGATTATTAGGCATCAATATAATTAATTTGGGGCTCTTCATTCACGAACCTCATATACTTAGCTACACTGTAGCCTATCCTGAGATCATCCAGGCCTCTTAATTGCGTTGCTAACAAGGACTACTTTATGTGATTAGTTTTAAATGTCACTTTTCTGAATATAATGTGAATATAATTAATCTGGCAAGATTTAGTCTACAGTACTTATACCATATGCTGCATTAATTATATTTGGTTTAATAATTTTACTGTGTTAAAACCAATCATTATTAACAAGTGGGGCGTTGTCTAATTACCGCCCTCTGTATTGTTCTTTCATTGCAGCCTGTCATCACATTATTTTAGTGACTATCTAGTCAGGAGTGGTACGTATGGTGCTAGGTCTTTACCTACTACACACCATACCTATTAGACACATATACACTCACCACCCTCAGGCATCTTTTACATTACCACCACAATCACCTCAAGGTGCCAGTCCTCACATCCATACTAATTAGTCCTTCTGTACATCATCCCAACCACTGTGTTTTGGTTCGGATGTGTGCTGTTTAATACTGGTTTTATCTATCTATGTGATTAGCTGTTATAAGTGTTGTTTGTCTGTGTGTTTTTATGTTCACACCAATTATATATATTAATATGGAAAATTAATAAAGGTTAAGTTTTATCTCATATACATTATACACCTATTCAATGAGTGCTAGTTATATAGGGGTCTCCTTTTAATTTGTCTAGGCAAGTGTACGCCTGCTAGTTTGTATACATGTAACAAGCCGGCGTAACCATGATTAAACTCTCACACAGGGGATTCATTCAGGTAAAATTCATGAAACACACAGGGATTACTCAATCAAAAAACCCTTTTTAACATATTTTTCCTTACAACCTAACGAAACATTTTTTGGGGAAAAAACTAATTTTCCTACCTTGAACTTACACATAAGGCTTGTTCCCCACTGAGATTTACAATACTTGAGAAAACCTGAGATTCTCAATCCCGGCGGGGAAGCCCCGTCTTGGTTTAGGCAAAAACAATCTGCTGAGAATAAATGGGAGAATCGATGGACTGTAACCTTGGTTTCTCTGGTTCTCTCTCTTAGGGGCTGCACTGCAATTACTGGAAAAATGTCCTGTCTCTTTACAATTATAACACTTTCTGTCCTTTCTTTTAACCCCATCATTTGACCCCTCTTGGGTCCTATATTTCTCTTCCAGAGTCTTTGCTTTCTTAGCTTCCCTGCTCCTTTGCATTCTCTACCAAAGTAGCATTTTCTGACAATCTTTTATGCTTCCAAACAGTACTCACAGTCTCTACTTGCATCCCAATTTCTGCATGTAAACATTTCACAAAAGCCGCCACTATAAGTGGTCTTGCGTTCATCTGTACTACCTCAATACAAAAACCATATGGGATACCTGGCGCTTAATATAGTAGAAAGTGTCCATACAGTGCAGTCCTTTAAATGTCCAAATGATGTTCCCAACCAAAATGACGATTGCAGTTGAATTCGTTAGTCCCCCCTAATAAAGGGTTAAAGAAAAAACACAAATTGCGCAGTATATCTGGACAGATACATACAGGACAGTACGACCACAGTGTAACTACTTACAAGGTAAATCTTGTAACTTTCAGTTGAGAGGATCTGTGCTTTAACCTCTTCCTTGCTGTGATCACGAATCCCACGCGAATCTTCTCAATCCTCCTCTTCTTTAGCCTCTCCAAAGTAGATATTCGGAAGGCATGGTAAGGAGAGAATACAGCAAGATAGTGTGGAAAGTACAAAACAATTTATTAAAAAATATAAAAACAGCCAAATGTAAACTCATATATGGATGCAGTAACACGTGTAATACTAGGATGCCGTCCGCAGCTTGCTAAGATGTCCCTTTGCTTGCCGCAAATCAAGTACAGCGGTATGGCTCCTCTCAGCAGCAACTCAGTGCCCAGGTCTCTCTTCGCCCTCCCTGGTGTGTTCCGGCACTAGTCCCACTGACGTCACTGCCTGAGCGCCGTTCAAACAACTGGGAACCTCCTCTGCAGACGGTGCCTCTAAAACTCCTCCCCCCTAACGCGTTTCGTGACGTGGGGACGTCACTTTTTCAAAGGATAAGGAGCTACTGCCGATATGCCCTATTTATACCTCCAAGAAGTAATTAACCCATTGGTGTCAAATTACACTGCATATACATACAGTATGACAATACATATTAAAACACAATAGAATTCATTAATACAGACGCTATACATTAATACAAGTCAAAAGAGATTAACTCTGGGATTCATTGGCTTGTATAATGGAACAGATAGTTAATAAAGATATTAAATGCATAGTGGATAAATAGTGATTTTTAATCCCTTAGGAAGGAGGCTAGATCGAACTCTATATTTAAGCCTTTAGGTGTCAGTGTCCTTAGTGTATATATCCAGAAGTTTTCCCTTCTGGACAAATTCCTAAGTCTGTCACCTCCCCTCCAATTAATATTAGGGCACTCTATCCCTTTACATGTTAATCCTTCAGGGTTCTGGCCATGGACTATTTTAAAATGGTTAGATACACTGTGATTTTCAAACCCTCTTTTAATATTGTACACGTGCTCAGCTAGCCTACGTTTTTGGGGTCTCCCTGTTCTCCCCACATATTGGAGACCGCAGGGACATTGTAATAAGTAGACACAATACGTACTTCTACAGCTAATGAAGGTGTTAATTACATAAGTTTTGTTGGTGACTGTGAAATGGAACTTGTCACCTTTTTTGCTGTAATTACACCCAATACACTTGCCGCATGTAAAGTATCCTTTCAAATCACCCAACCATGTACTGTTACCCTGTTTGTGTCCACCTAAGGGACAACTAGGTGCTAGAGAGTCTTTTAGGTTCCTAGCCTTCTTATACACAATTTGCGGGTGAGATGGTAGTACAGATTTCAAAGTGGGATCTCGCTGGAGAATTTCCCAATGTTTTTTAAAAGTTTTCATTATCTCAGGAGCCATACTATTATATCTAGTAATTAATAGTATGGCTCTTGAGATAATGAAAACTTTTTAAAAATTTGGACATTTAAAGGACTGCACTGTCTGGACACTTTCTACTATATTAAGCGCCAGGTATCCCATATAGTTTTTGTATGAATTTTGTGTGTAGGTTGAGGAGATAATCTGCACTGTGGGATAACTTAGGCTGCTTTATTTGTTTGTTTTTAAGTCATCACATTCACCTGATATTGTATGTGCACATTATTTTATTGGAGGCGTAATTTTTTACATATATGCACACTATTTAATTTAAGGCACATTTTTAGCATTAGCTCATTATAGGTTAAGCGCTGTAGTTTTGGTGCATTAGTTAGTCATTTACATTATTGGTTCATCTACTTCCCCAATACCTCCATATGCCTATATTATTTCCAATAATCTATCGGCAAATTCACTTGCTGTTTCTTCCTTATTCACTTGCTGTTTCTTCCTTATTCACTTGCGTTATGTTAATTTTTATCCAGTCAATGGTTAAAGTAAATGCAGCAGTTACTGTATAACACCTTTTTTAGGGGGTCTAATATAGTTTGGAGTTCCTATATCGGGACCTTCCTACTCCTCAACAGAATTGCTCTTGACCCATTTAAACCTATGGTATTTTTCCCTGTGAGATTCACAATACATGAGGCTCACTGAGCTTCTCAATCCCACAGAGAAAGATCCCATTTCTCAATTAAATATTTGCGCAATACTACAGTTAAAACTGCTGTCTATTGGCCAACAAAATATTCTCTTCATTACTTTCGACCCATTTTATTACCGTAAAGTTTTACACATGGTCTCCAAAGGAGATCCCTTAGCCGGCATACGAGAATGTAGGTTCCGATTATTCTCCTTAAATTACCCCAATAAACGTCAATTGATTGTGGACCAGAAGAAATTTGGAGACAGATGATTTAACGTGGATAGGACATATATAATCTGGGATCTGTGATACATCGGATGACGCACCCGGTGCGACACCCAACACAATCCCAGATATGGCAACCTCTGGCCGTCCCCTGACAATATCTCCTCCTATCAAATATCTCCTAATACTGCTTCAACAATAAACAATAATTAAACCTTACACCCAGGATTCCTCCTTAGGTAAAAACAGTATAACCTTATACTTTAAGACGGTAATAAAAGTTGAATAACATAAAACTCACGTGAAATTGTAGAAACCTGTCACTCGGATGGGTTGTCCCACCAGACCGATCTCGCTCTAGATCACTCAAACAATTAAACTATAGGTTTTTGGTGAAAAAGGATAGCCTTACCTTGTTCAATGTGCACACGTTTGAGCGAGGTGAGGAGTCCGGTCCGTCTAAAATTCCAAATTCCGAGATTATTGGGGTCCCTATTCGGGCGGCATCTGTGAAAGCGTAGAAATAATAACAATAAAATATTAAGGTTCAGCAGAATAACACGTGAGCTTTATTGTATACATGTGTACACACGGAGACCGTTACAGGTAGCAGATCTGATTCCTTGTCACAAAATATGCTTTCTTATACCATTTAATAATCATATCGTTCCTCCCATAAGGGGCTGGATTACTAATAAAGAAACAATATATCTTCTTATGTTATTGTCCAAAATTACTTACAGTACACAAGCTAAAATATATTTCTATAACCTATAATTTTAAAGGTCACTAAACATTAATAACAACTGCTTAAAACAACTTAGTACAACAACAAAGTATGTCAGGGTACATCTTATCGCTATACTTTTGTGCAACAATATAAGATTTCTTATTCTTATTTGTATCAGTTTAGTTATGAAACAACATTTCTGCGTATCTTGCAAAAGTTTGTTTTTCTAAGTGAAGCAAGAGAGGGGGTCTAGTACAAAGGATGGGGGCTGTTCTGGCAGGAGCGAGTGCATATTCATTCTTCTGGCACACAAACATTCATACAACATGGAGACAGCAGTCAAATGGAGTGTCAGCCTGCCAGGATTACCCTTCTCCACTGGTGCCTCAAATCCATTCTTCATTATAATATATATTTATCAAGAGATAAAGTCAAATAGACGAAACGCGTAGAGTTATGTGATCAAGTTCCTGTGGTCTTATTTTAAATGGATCTTCTATATATGCCTTTTTAAAGGCATTTGGAAGTTTTTACTTCATTTGTTCATTTGTTCATTAAACCTATCTGGTTGGGAGTAGCGATTTCAATAAGGACACTGACAGCACTAAAGAAACATCATTCTGATAATCATATGGGATTCAGCAGTGGGAGAGAGCAGGAGCTCTGATTGCAGTCACCGCAAGACACCTGAGAGCAGACGGCGTTTGGTGTGTTGGAGAGACAGATCTGACTACGCCAGAGCTTCATGGGCTGCGGTTAAAAATTGTGCTCCTACAGATATGCTTATTTTATCTACTATCTTGTAAGTAAAATCAGTGCTTATGCTGTGAAAGTCTGAATATACTTACTTCACCATATTGGGTTCTTCTCTTTATTTTTAGATATACTAAACCCTCATCCTAGAGTTAGACAATTGGACTATTTATTTACACCAGTGTTTATGATTTTAAACACATTGTATTGGTTTGGCTGTTCGTTATATTTTTATATATATTTTGGCATCGTGTGTGTCCTACTCATTGTAGCAGCATCCATTACATCTAAAAGATAATCTTTTTTAAGTTGAATTGTACTTTTGCGCACTTTTGTATTTTTTCGTTTATATATATATATATATGCAAATACGAAGGTAGTCCGTGGAATCCGGAAGCGGAGCACAGCAACGGTGAAACAAAAAGGAGCTGCAATCTACTTTGAAAATTAAAAACCTTTTATTGTGAGGAGGTGGGGGGGTCAGAACCAACTCTGACGCGTTTCGGGACGAATCCCTTTGTCAAAGAGTTGGTTCATGTTCGTTCACAGTGCCCGTTATGTATCCATAGCTCCGCCCCCAATCGTGACGTCATTCAGTGTATTTTCCTTAACCACATATATTTGTCATGAGTAGATTTATTATAAAATGATACCTTGTTGTAAACATTTCACGAGACACTATAATTGCATATTTGGTATTATCTTTCTACCCATTATATTACCACTATGTTTCTGCCCACTATGATAAGTATGTTGATACACTATAACTGTGAATCGGCCTTTTTTGCACTTTTCTGTACAACCCATTATATTCAGCTTTTTATATACTAACTATGGATTATGCTGAAAATCTGTGACATTGCTATATATCACATTAACATTATCTGTTTCCTCTGATGAATAGGTTATATGTATTGTTCGTATCTCTATTTTTATTCATTGTGACATTTTAATGATACTGTTAGTAACTTTTGTTTTTATGTTGCACTACAATCCCTTGTATATGTTTTACACAGTTGCCAGTTTAGTTCCATTATTGCTCCGCAACCATCCAATTGCTACCTATAATTTATTCACCTTCTCAGCATAACATTGGCTGAGGGTAGGAACCAATGATAGCGCTGCAAGAAACCTTCGCGCCAAAAAAATACACTGAATGACGTCACGATTGGGGGCGGAGCTATGGATACATAACGGGCACTGTGAACGAACATGAACCAACTCTTTGACAAAGGGATTCGTCCCGAAACGCGTCAGAGTTGGTTCTGACCCCCCCACCTCCTCACAATAAAAGGTTTTTAATTTTCAAAGTAGATTGCAGCTCCTTTTTGTTTCACCGTTGCTGTGCTCCGCTTCCGGATTCCACGGACTACCTTCATCTTGCTATTCCCAGCGTGATGCACGCTCTACATGGGGACTAAGCTGCTGCATTTGTGAGTACTCTGTTGGTTGCTGTTATTGCTTTATTGCTAAGGTTGATATTTGTCCTGTGAGTTTAGCTGACAGTCCGGTCATGGTATATATGTATGGACAGTCAGCTGCTCACGGAGACTTATAAATGATTCCATACATGATACCATGTTACATATAGGCACCATACATTGAGTCTCACACAGCCTTCATAACTTTGACTACCCTAACTTCAATCAAGCCTATTGATACATTTAGTTCTGCTTGTTCTGAGCCCTGAACACTGGGACTAGTGCCCTCACGAACTTTATATATGCAAATACAACTGTATGCTCATTTGCATGTCTTAGGCAGGTCTGCAACCCCACCTTTCCCCATTATCACCCAGCATACAGCCCTTCCACTGCAGCAAGGGATTCTGGGAAATGACATGCAAAGGTCACACTTTGATGACCGAAACGTTGGATGCAGTGCCATGTATTTCTATTGAAAACAATATTTTTGGATTTCCCTGGCTGTGTGTTGTCTCGTTTTTCCCGGACCTCCATCTGGTAAAATGTATCTGTTTATATATATATATACACATATATATAGTGAAAATCTATAAGATAAAGGAGACTTTTGGTTACATCCTATTATATATTTGTTTTACATTTTCTGTTTTGCCGATTTTAATCCTTAGCAGCACGCTCCTAGAGGGCAACACTAATATGGTGTCATTAATTTATTTAGCCAATCATCTGCAACTGCTTATTAAGCAGTCTGTGGGAGGCCAGCCCTCCTTCTTCTAGGTATATAATCTCCTAGGATGGTCCCTATATTTCACTATTCACTTTACTTGCAGACATGTGAGTATCTGTACTGGTATATACCAGTTTTTAACTGCACTATGTTATATAAGCATATGCTTGGTTATATTAACCCTTTCACATAACATTAGTTTGCATTTAGTGTAGGGACCTGCTATAGAGACTTACCATGACGTGGTTAGCAGGTCCACAACCCCAAGACCGCGTTACAACCGGGGTCGCGTTAAAATTTCACCGGCATCAGCTCTGAGCCTCCTCATTACAGATTTAATTCTCCTCCATTTTGCCGCCTTACCAGTGCTCTCCTTGTAAGGTTAAAACTGTCTTATGCCAAGCTCTGGAATTGATAAGGTTAAAAAGAATACGCTGGCCTTGCTATTTTCACGGGAGGCTATCGTAAATAGCTTGAGACCAACTGTTCAATGCTTGTCAAAATATTGTTAAAACAGAGGATAGGGCTGCCTTATAAGTCACCATTGTATATGTCTCTTGCTCAGCAGTTAAATGTTTTAAGCTCTACAGAAAAGGCATTATGTGAAGGATACATGTAAATTTAGATGTGTACCCATATTTGTAACAGATGACAACTGTATTTTTGTCCCTGCCTTGTGTATAAATACCTGCTTGTGAACCATTAAAATTTAGTTGTGACAATTCAACCACTAGCTTCCTTGAATTTTCACAGCTCCGAGCTCGTATATGCTACGCTAATTGAAAGCATCCCATATCTGTTGCGTTTCAGTAGCTCCCGGGAGAAAAGGTTTTGCTTGCCCTAGAAGGACCTGATCTGTAGAGATCTAACACTCCTCTTCCTGCTGTCCACGTGCTCATATCTCTCTGCTCTGCTCATCTCTCTGCTCTCATCTCTCTGCTCTCTGCTCTACTGCCATTGTTTTTTTTCTTCAAACATTCAATTCAATGCTTTATTGACTACCAGACACAGACACAATTAAACATTAATACATTTTGTACAAAACACATGCAGGGATTGAACTCGGGACATTCCAATGTCTTGCCTCTTACCTCTACACCATAGGCTTGTGTAGTGTAGTGGTAGAACTCTTAACCAACATATGAAAGGGTCCTGGGTTCAATTCCTGTATGATATGGTATAATATAATTTAATTTTTTAATAAATTATTATTTTAATTATATTGTATAATTTATAAATAATATATAATTATTATTATTCTTTATTAAGTAATAATTATGTATTAATAATTATGTATTAATAATTATGTATTAAATATTAATAATAATTCTATATTTATAATTATTTATGAATAATTATTAATTAATACTACTATTATTATTAATTATATTATGATTAATAAGTATGATTATTAATTATCATTAACAATTAATAATTTTTACTAATTAATAAGTATTACTAATTAATACCTAATAATTATTAATACCCAATTAGTAATAATAATTATTAATTCTTAATTATTAATAAAACTTATTAATACTTAATAATTATTAGTAAGCATTGAATTATAAGCATTGAATTGAATGTTTGGGGGGAAAAAAACGATGGCACGCGACGGGCAGAGAGATGAGCACGTGGACAGCAGGAAGAGGAGAGAGATGAGCACGTGGACAGGACAGCTGGAAGAGGAGAGCGTAAGGCGGCAAAACGGAGGATTTGAGATGCAGGTAAGGTGGAAAAATGGAGGCTTTCAATTCAGGAGCCATGCTCAGACCGCGTTATAAGCGAATTTGCGTTGTAGTGGAACGCATTATAACGGGGTTGAGCTATATATGTTTTTTTTGGTTTTTTTAAATCCCCATTTATTGCTTTCCCAAAAGGAGAAGCGCAGGGATTCACTGAATGATAAACTCTTGACATTTTGAAAATCTTAACAATAAGCACTCTAGGCCTTATATACTATAAAAGGTTCCTCTGTTACAAAAAAATTGGGCACACTCTTGATCGTGTTTTTAAACTAATTTTTTAAATCTTTAACCTGAAATCCGGTTATTTGGTCAGATCACAACTTCCTTTTGTTCTTAATTGTGCATCCTACAAATAGAACTTTGGAGGTGATCAGGTATGACTTTTGAGGGGATTGACTACCCGGGGCCTGATGGCGAATGAGGATATCTCTGACATAATGAGTGCTATGCTTGTGAGGATCCTTGTGCTTTTACTACAATAGTGCTGGCATGGCTGCAACGGTGTCAGGATCACGCACAAATCACGCCCACGCAGCGCGTCACACCAATTAGCCGCTGGGGCCCATGGACCTCCGCATGCATGCGCACAGTGTAAACAAAGACCCCAGACGCACACCTGTGACATCACCAGGAAGGAAAACCTTGGTGGTGGTGTGCCAGCCGTGCGAAGCGCGCGTCCCACAATGATTGATGACGGTACCATCATCAGCTGGGTTACACCTGAACCTAAGGTAAATCCTTTCTATCAGATTTCTACCTACTGTTCAATTACCTTTTATAATAGGCTAAAATTTGAACAGGTTATTGTCAGTACAATTCTTACCTGTACTATACTTACTATACATGTACTTACCATACTACAGTACAGTATCTTACTACAGTGGTGCGCAAACTGGGGGGCGGGGGCACCAAATTATTTAGGGGGTGGGGCGCAGGCTGTGCGGCGAAACCTGGGGACAGGCAGTGCACAGGCGGCCAAGCAGATAAAGCTCTCTACTGCTGCTCCCTGTGCTTATAGAGGGGGCGTGGCTTCTCTCTGCACAAAGACACAAGCCCTCCTTCTCTTCCTGTCTGTAAACTCGCTCCAGTGTTCAGCAGCGTGGGGGACCGGAGCATGAAGTACAGTAGTAGTACTTTCACCTGTGGGGGGGGGGGGTGTTGTGATATGAGTGTGTGTGTTGTCTGTGTTGGTTGTAATTGAGTGTGTGGTGTGTTGTGATGTTGTGTGTGTCTGTGTTGTGAGGTGTGTTCGTGATGTGATTGTGTGTGCTGTGATTGAGTGTTTGATTGTCTGTGTTGTGATTGAGTGTGTGTTGTGATTGAGTGTGTGTTGTGATTGAGTGTGTGTGTGTCTGTGTGTCTGTGTTGTGATGTGTGTTGTGTTGTGTGTGTGTTGGTTGAGATTGACTGTGTGTGGTGTGTGCGTTGTGGTTGTGATTGAGTGTGTGATTGTGTCTGTGTTGTGATATGTGTGTGGTGTGTCTGTGTTGGTTGTGGTTGTGTGTGTGTTGCGATTGAGTATGTGTGTGTGTTGTCTTTGTTGGTTGTGATTGATTGTGTGTTGTGTCTGGGTGTGTGTGTGTTGTGATTGAGTATATGTGCTGTGTCTGTGTTGTGATTGTGTGTGTGTGTGTGTGTGTTGTGATTGCATGCAGCGGTGCACAAACTGGGGGCATAAGCTCTCCCAAGCTTGGCACTTGGGGAGACAAACAAAATTGACTTTGCTGAGCGTGCTTCAGTAAATGCGCACACACATAGCCGCACGTGCACACACACAGCCACATAAACACACACAAAAATAGCCCCGATCCATGCCCCCCCCACCTCGTGCTTGAAAAATTATGCAGGACACCCTGTGCTCATGCTTGGAGAGTTGGTGATGTCACCGCTCTCAGGGGCAGCGTGGACGCAGCCTAACTTTGCAAGCACGAGCTGTTGAAATAAGTATTGTGAGAGGGTCATTGACTCTGTATATATTAGTAGGAGATGGCAGTATGCCTGCTTTCCAGTAGACGGGTTAACCCAGCTTATTAAGCAGTCCACAGGTGCTTCAAATTAAGATAGCTCACCTGCTTTAAAACAGGAAGAGGAAATGCCTCTGGAGCAGCAGTCTCTCTCAGGCACAGAGAGAAGACAGAGGAGTGTTGACAGACAGACACAGGCTGCTCAGATTGATCCTGTCCCAAGGGGGAATAAAGCTCCCAGGTAAGGAGCCAACTGGTGTTGTTGAACATTGTTGGGCTGGACTAGGTTAGCTAGCCTGCCAGGTAGATAGCCTGCACTTTTGTTTTGTTGATAGGTTTTTGTTTACGTTTATTGCAATTAAAGGGACAGAGTCCCCATTGTTTTGGTTACACTTTTGGACAAATAAATCCACCAGCATTATTTCACCAGAAGAGTCATGTTGTCTCCTCACTAACCAATGGTCATCCTGCCACAGTATTTAGACATATTAGTATTTACATTGTATACCGTTTAATAAAGGGTTTTTTTTTCCATGGGATTTTGTTTACATCAGGCAGGTGGGGCCTGAGAAATGTCATGGATGAAAAGGGGGGCTCGGCATAAAAAGTTTGCTCACCCCTGTCTTACTACATGCCAGTGGCATTCCAGTTACACTTTAAAAGAATTGGCAAAATGCTGCTTATAGGGTTAATGTAGTTTTGCATTTTTGTACACTCAATATGTCTCTCCAGAAACTCTTTATTCCTTTTACTAATTCCTCCTTGTTGGATGATTTCACAACCTTTCTTATATGATCCATCAGAGCATGCCTGTTCTATGGGGTTCAAATCTGGAAAAAATGGCGAATTAGTTGAAAAGATAAAAACAGTTTAAAACAATGAGACAGTTACTGTACACTGGAGCACTTACTCCGGAGGTGTCTTAAACCAGTTGATCCTGCTTGCAAGAATACAGGTAGTAGAGTTGGTATGTTTAGGGCCATTTTCCTGGAAGAACCGGTGACCACCAGATGGGAAATCATGTCTAATGTATTTAACAATACGGGTGACAATTTGCTCTTGGAAAAATATTTTATCCATGATTCCTGGAACAAGAGAAGAAACAATAATGAAAAAACTGAACATTAGAGTACAGAATACACTACAATAGTACAGTGCATAAGGCTACAGCATGTGACTTTGTGCATTACTTTACCATCAAATATGATTATGCATCCTAGTCCAAGTCTAGAGATCGCACATGCTTCTTCAGTGGGTGCTTGGGAGGCGGCTTCAGGGATAGGCAGCTTTTTTTGCGGAATGCAAAAGTGGCAAATCTCTCAAGAGCAATGGACATCCAGGGTATGAAGGGAGCCATGGTTCAGGAACACCCCAAAAAAGAAATAGACAATAATGGTGCAGCAAAATCACACAATTGTGGAGCAGTGGAATCTTGGCTCAAATAGATTGCCTACTTACAACAGGTAAGTGAAGACGGGGAACATAATAGATGGAAACTCAGGAGGGCTCACACTCAGGATAGTATTCATGGAAAACAACAAGGAGAGACCATGGTGTGGACCAATAAACGAATTTATATTGATTAAAAAGCATAAGAAATGTACTCACAATGTGTACATCAATAACAGGCACATAAGGTTTTCTTGAGGCAGTAGATTTCACGCCGGGAGAGGTGGTAGTCTGGCCGTTCATTTCAGAGCTCCCTCGGTCAGATCGCGATGAACAGCGTCTGATGTCACATCCGTCAGGAACCGACAGCTTCCAGTTGGACGGAGAGGCAGGTAATAGAACGGCACGACAAGCTCTTCACCTTCGAATCGGGAGCAACTACATGGGGTGTTGAAGCTCTATGCGTTTCGCTGAACTAGCGTCGGCTTCCTCAGGAGCACTTTTTGGGGTGTTCCTGAACCATCGCTCCCTTCATACCCTGGATGTCCATTACTGTTTATAAGGGAACTTGTACAAATTCCCTGTGAAGGTTGAGAATCTTTCTATTTCACCTCACAACTCACTTATATTTTATCACATATTTATCACTATTACTGTTGTTTAGCGCCGTTCTACATCACTTGGGTTTATTAAATTTCTCAAGAGCTACAGTTGTCTCGTCAGAAAAGATGACATAAGGAAAGTCTTGCCACTTTCTATCCATGCCCATGCTTTGTCCACTCTTTTTATCTTATTGGCCTCCCTTATAATAGGATATGCTCTGCAATGACAAGGAAGAATATTACAGGTACAGTAAAACCACACTTTTACCTAGTGTACAACACTTTACCAGTACTATCCTTTAGGTACAGTATACCGCACTGCACTATGGCACAGTAATTATAAACCCTGTTCTGTCACTCTAGGATCTACTGTACAGTGCACCATAATGGAAACAACTCCATACAGTGCTGTAACAAGCAGCATTACACTTCCTAGAACAATACTATTGCATTATACTATAGTTTATTGCAGTAAGACACTTACTTGACAGGCCCATATGCCCATCCCAATTGGCGTCTCATCACCCTGATGATGTTCTCAGATGTTGTGATATTGTGACTGTTCTCTAGAACCATCTTGACTGTTGCTACACAGCGCTCATCATTAGCCTCACTGATTTCGTCCACCATGTGCTTTGCCGTCCTATAGTTTAAAGGAAAAGAGGACAATTTGTTAGGCCCAAAATTAATTCTAAACAAATACATGAAATATATTTACAATTATTATTCTAAAATTAATAAAATCCTTCTTTGACTGTAAAAGAATTGAACAGAAAACCAAAAAATGCATTTTGATATGCAAGAAGCTTTTGGAGTTAAAAAAAACAGCAAGAGCAAAAAAAGACATTTAATATTTTCTTCTAAAATTAGTATAATAATTTGTTGACATGTGTGATGGTGAAGGGGTTAACCAGGCTCATCAATAAAGGTCAACCCCACTTGGTTAACCCTCACCCTTGTGTTAGGATCTTGGAGTGTCAGTTCTGGGACCCAGAAGTTGAAAATCTATTACTGCAACTGTATACTAATTTTGCGACATTAAAGATTTATGTGACTTTTGCCTTTACTGGGGTGCTCGGATTGGGAGATTTCTAGGCTGTAAGTTTCAGAGTGTGTTTGTCGGAGAAAGTCTTTACAGAATGTGGCTATGTATCAGGGTTCCAAAGTTATGGGATATCCCAAAAGTTGTATTCGGGGATTGAGTGAGATTCTCGGATACAGCCAAGCACATTACTCCGCCAAACTCTGACTCGGAATGCGTTATTGTGGCTCACCGCCAGGATCCCTGATGCAGCATCATCCAGACAAGGTAAATGGGTAGGAAGGGGTTAAACTATATCTATAAGGTCGGTAATGTTAGCATCTAAGGCGTGTGGAGGCCTGGGAGTACCAGATATTATAAAATACTATTACTCAGCCCACATAAAACAAGCGGTGGTTTGGTGTAATAATCCAGTGTCGTGTTGCTGGTTGGAGATTGAGTCCTCCTATGTCTCTCCCCTCACTCTCGCAGCGATTCTATGGACCCGAGGGGGGGTGGGGGGGAGATGGTTCCGGGCAATACATGCCTGGGAGCAATGAGGTGTACGTGGAAGATATGGACCAAGAATAAAGAAAAACACAAATTGACAACCTCTTCCATGTTGACTCCTTTTTTTGGTAATCCGGATTTCCCTCCGGGTTGCGACCCTAATGATTTAAAACATTTTAAAGAGGCCAATATCCAAAAGGTGGCGGACTTGATAGATAAAGGCTCAATAATATCATTCCAAGATCTTCAGCAGAAATTCCACCCCCATCAGTTTCTGCTATTTAGCTTTATTCAGATCAAACACTTCTTATTAGCTATATCCCAAAAAACAAAATTTATAGAAACAACAACATTTGAAAAGTTATGTGCAAGCGGTATATATAAGGAGGGTCTGATATCGGAGATCTACTCGGGAATATCACTGCCAATAGTAGCCGTCAATCATAGATATATAAAAAAAATGGGCTGAGGACCTCAATACGGAAATAGATAAAGATGACTGAGAGGATATCTGGGAATCAGCAGCAAAAACTTCAATTTGTACTAATATAAAAGAAAATATATATAAAATATTATTTCAGTGGTACCTAAGCCCGAGTAGGCTGATCCAGATCTCCCCCGGCCTACCTGACCTCTGCTGGAGAGGATGTGGCCAGAAAGGACATCTGGTACATATATGGTGGTTTTGTCCCCAGATCCAGATTTTCTGGAACATGATTAGAAATATGATTTAAGATGTTACTGGGGAGAGCATAGCGATGGACCCGCTGTCCTTTCTACTAGCCAAACCCATAGAAGGACTCATGACCCCTCAAAGGAAATTGGTGGCATTCATTATCACTGCAGCACGCTGCTCAATAGCAGCTGCATGGAAAAAACTGAAAGCCCCATCAAGGCAAATGGTTATCCGCAGAATTAAGGTGGTCAAAATGATGGAGCTCTCAGCCCTCCTAAGCCAGAAAACAGACCAGCATTATAAGGTCTGGGACACATGGCCTGAGAATGAGAAAAATAGAGCCTAACAATCTATCTCAACCAAAGGTATAACCTAATACAGGCAGACCCCGCTTTAACATACGCAATGGGACCGGAGCATGTATGTAAAGCGAAAATGTACTTAAAGTGAAGCACTACCTTTTTCCCACTTTACAATGCATGTACTGTACTGCAAACATCATATATGTGCACAACTGATGTAAATAATGCATTTGTAATCCAAATAAATACAGTAGGCTTTATTGAAATAAAATCTTTAATGTCAGCTGATGTTTCTTATAAGTGCTGACAGATACAACATGGAAATGGAAAATTATTTTAAAAATATGTAGGAAGGATGAAGGACAGGGCATATCTTCTACTGTACAGTATTTTTACTGAAAGAGCATGAAGGTGAGGTGCATTTATTTGACTGACTGATATATTTTTGGGACTTTGATTTGTGACTTTGGTGAAAACAATACAGTACAATACTGTACAGTACAGTGTTTTACAATGCTGTGCTTCCTTAGGTCGCGCGTATAGTGCCTGCGACCGGCGACGTCACCCATCCCCGCTAGCGAAAGTTATATTTCACTTTGCGGCTGCGTCGCGGGCTCCCGGGCATTTGATTTGTTCAGGGGCTGTCACCTCATGTGAAAAATCAAATATTCCCGGCTTCCAAAGTCCGCTCCGTCGCATTTCCGCTGTCGCGCTTACTATAAGCGCACGCGGCGGCGGCAATGTGTTTGTTTTCGGGCGGCATCGCCAGCACTATACGCACGGCCTTACTCAGGTCCTTGATCAGCTTGGCTTACACTCACGCACTCCCTCAGTCACACACGCACTCCCTCAGTCACACAATCTCTCACGCACTCCCTCAGTCACACAATCTCTCACCCACTCCCTCAGTCACACAATCTCTCATGCACTCTCACTCAGTCACGCACTCAGTCATGCACGCACACACACTCAGTCACGCATGCACACACATTCAGTCACGCACACACACACACACACACACACACACACTCAGTCATGCATGCACAGACACACTCAGACACACACACACACACTCAGCCAGACAGACACACTCAGACAGACAGACAGACACACACACTCAGACACACTCACACTCAGACACACACTCAGATATACTCACACTCAGACACACACACACACACGCTCTTCTCCCTCCGCTCTCCTCCTCCTCCTCCTCCCCTCTTCCCCCGTAGCCGTAACTCACATGCAAAGTGCCGTTCTACAGCAGCAGCAGGCTAGAGCGAGCTCTGATGGAGGGGGAGGAGGGAGGAGGGGGGAGGAGGAGTGCGGAGGGAGAAGAGGCAGGAGCTGCAGTGTGGGAAGAATCACTGCTATAGCTGCTGATTGATGGCGCGCCAGATCTCCCCGCTCCCCCTGCCATCTGGCCCCATTCCCCCTTACCCCTTACCTGCACTCCCGCTCAATTAGGGACTACAATGAAGGAGGTTGCAGTATTGATTAGAGGTGCGCACGCACGTCGCCCCCTGGTGTCCGTACTCGTGAAGCATGCGTACGTACACAGGGGTATGGTGCAACTAAAAATAAATGTACGTACTTGCGAGTGTACGTAAAGCGGCTGTACGTAAAATGGGGTATGCCTCTACCGGACCCGACGCTGGGGAGATAAAGGGGACGAGCTCCTTCCCTTATCTCCCTTCCCCCCTCCCTTCTTACCCTTTCCTATCCCCCCTCTCTCTTCTATTCTTTTTCACATCTATCAAGTAATAAAGCACTTAAAACTTTGAAGGTAGTAGCCTTCCAATTGGAGGCACAGAAGTATTTAAATGTTCTAAAGATGGAGTTTCTGTTGGCTTTAATGAAATGTCTTAAGACCTTATGGTCAGAATATATGTTTAAATACCCAAAAAGATAGTTCTATTGTTCAGATTACATTTATGTACATTGTTCTAACTGTTTCAAAGTTTTGATGTGATACCACAAAAACATTAAAAAAAGTTTGAATAAAAAAAACTATATCTGCAGATATTCACGGAATCCCTAGTGTAGCGGGGTTCCCCAATAAAGCAGAGATACCCAGATACACTGAACCTAGTGTAGGGGTTCAAGGACTGCTCCAGCTTGGTTATAAAGCTGAGCAGGTATTAAAGTGTCCAAAAGTTTTAAAAGTTATTTTCTCATGTGTGCCAATAATGAGGCTAGTGATTGTAGGGAATATATATTCACTCCATCCCTGACACCAGAATAGGAACTCATAACTTTTAGCACACAGAAACAGGACAAAATATATTTTATTAAATGGTTATAGTTTCATGTGTATTTTCTAAGTCATGGATTCCGGCCAGCCCATATGACAACCAAGCTTACTGCCTCTGTGTCTGTGCGGAGTCCGTACTTGAAAGCCTCAGCGATGTCAAGGTGTTAGAACAGAAGGGGTACTGCAGTTCTGCTTGAGTACCCACATCCTGGGCTAACACAGGGCTATCTAGCAACCATTTGCCCAACCCCAGATTCTGTGGAGTCTGGGCAGAGGGTGGGCTCAGTATGCAAAGAGGCAGTGGTGCCAGGTTGGCGAATGCAACTTTTGCAGACTGAGAAAAGGTGCCCTCCCGACTTTACAACCTGGAAAATTGGTGATTGGCTGGTAGGAGAATTCCCACGCTCTGATAGGCTGTTCAGGTTAGTGAGTGAAATCCTGAAAGCCTTAAGAGACCGTGCAGCCAATCAGAAGCACAGATTCCAAGCGCCAAACCCACAGTTGCAAATTCAAAGATGCTCAGAACTGAGTAGACGAGAGCCACTTAAAGATTTTCAAGTCAGAAAAGTTTCTAACTTCCGGTTTTTAGAACGTAGCGGTCGCGGCTGGCATTGCATGCCGACAACTGTTCGAGGACTTTTGCGAGTAACTACCAGTCATTGGAAAATGCTCTAAAAAGGTCATCTTAAGGAATTTCGTTCCAAAAACGGATTTATTCGTTAGGCCCATTCCCAGTAAATGTATTTAACTTGAATTGTGTAACTTTGTGTGTCTGTCTTCTACGAGAAATAAATTGCCATTTATTTTACCATTTAAAACCAAAGACATAACATAAAACACAGACAAAGCTCAGTGCACATCCAGTAAAACTTATACACGGTACAGTGCCTAAATATACATGTATAGATAACTAATAAATAAAATGGTCTTTTAGTTTAACATTTTGGCCAAATTGTTGTAAGCCCCTGAGCCAACTGCACGGCAGACCACGTTTCAAGGGTCCCTAACACTAATATAGATTCTTAATAACCTGTGCATTGCTAGGAAGAATGATTTATAATAAATCTGTCAAAATTATTTGCAAAGTTCTAAGTCTGATTGAAGCTTTTAATAACCTGTACATTACCAGGGAAAGCACTCTGTAATAGATTTGTCACAATCACACTGTATGCAAGCATATGCTTATATATATGTTGTGGTTATTTTGGGGGTTCAATATGAGCTTGTAGGTGTTCTGTATGTTTCATAATTCTTGTTCAGCTAGTCTTAGCTGATTGGAGGGTGGCAACCTCCTACCTAATTGAAGCTCCCTCAATCCCACATTTAAATGGTTAAAAGCTCACTCCATGGCATCTCCCACTCTCAGGGGAACTTGCTTGCATACAGTGTGATTTTACAAATCTATTACAGAGTGCTTTTCCTGGTAATGTACAGGTTATTAAAAGCTTCAACCAGACTTAGAACTTTGCAACTCATTTTGACAGATTTATTATAAATCATTCTTCCTGGCAATGCAAAGGTTATTAAGAATCTATATTAGTGTTAGGGACCCTTGAAACGTGGTCTGCCGTGCAGTTGGCTCAGGGGCTTACAACAATTTGGCCAAAATGTTAAACTAAAAGACCATTTTATTTATTAGTTATCTATACATGTATATTTAGGCACTGTACCGTGAATAAGTTTTACTGGATGTGCACTGAGCTTTGTCTGTGTTTTATGTTATGTCTTTGGTTTTAAATATATATATATTGCCATGCTCAGTAGCACTTCTCTGTGAAACTTATATGCTTATATATATGTTGTGGTTATTTTGGGGGTTCAATATGAGCTTGTAGGTGTTCTGTATGTTTCATTTATTTTACCATCCTGTTTTGCTCAATCAATGATCCCAGTAATAAAAAGGTGTTAAGAAACCCGGTCTCCTGTGACATGTAAAAGAATTGCAAAGAAAATAAGTAAACCACAAAATGCATTTTGAAATGCAAGAAGCTTTTAGAGTAATACAGTAATTGCAGCAAGAAAATAAAAATATATAAAATGGCTCTTCTTCCTTGAAAGGTTGCAGACCCCTGGCCTAGGCCAAAATATATTAAATACTTTATGTCCCCACTTCTCTCCAGTGCTAATCACAAGTTATTTCAGTATATGTTTCTACATCTGATTGCACCTTTAAAAGTTGTCATGGGTGAAAAACCCTGGTCTAGACTTTCCCTCATGTGAAATTGTACCTGTCAGTGTTCTGCTCGCCACAAACCAGGGTCGGACCGCGAGGCTGAGGTGGGGTTGTAAAAGCACCGACCTGAGACTGCGCAGACTAATCCGGATTGCGCAGTTCGTTGTCGTACATCGCAGGATCAGGATAGGAGAAGACAGCGTCGTCGTTGTACAAGCCAGGGTCAGGGCTGGAGATATCAGGATAAACATTGTTCAAGCAAGAGTTTGGCAACATGTAGTCAGGAGAGCCCCGCTTCAGCTTAGGAGCGCGGGGTTGGGCTCTGCGCGAGCGACGGCCATGGCCCATGGTGCTGGTCACAGGAGATGGTAAGCAGACCAGCGTAGCACACCGCTTGCTGCACGGGTGAACCAGTGCTACAGCGCAAGAGTCCTGAGCGGCCTGGGGAATCCTCTGTAACAGCGCAGGAACCAGGACACGGCCTCTCTAGATTAGGGAAAGAGTAGGCCCCAGGAACCAGGAAGCTATAGCAAGACAGGGAAACCACCGCTGCAGTGCAGGAATCCAAGAAGCTGAAGGACGCAGGGACGAAACCTCCGCTTCAGTGCAGGAATCCAGGAGGCTGAAGGACGCAGGGACGAAACCTCTGCTTCAGTACAGGAGAACAGGAAACTGAAGGACGCAGGACGGAACCTCCGTATCAGCATAGGAGAACAAGCGGGCTTGAAGGGAGCTGAAGGACGCAGGGCGGAACCTGGTATCAGCATAGGAGAACAAGCGGCTTGCAGGAAGCTGAAGGATGCAGGGCGGAACCTGGTATCAGCATAGGAGAACAAGCGGCTTGAAGGAAGCTGAAGGACGCAGGGCGGAACCTGGTATCAGCATAGGAGATCAAGCGAGGGCTTGTGGCAAAACAGTAGTGACATCCAGTTAGGACTATGCTCGGCAGGGAGCATTATGGGAAGACAGTACTTAAAGGCCAGCGGGCCAATCCCCAGAGGGGGGTGTGAAGGTACTGCTCCAATGAGTGAATGCAAGTCTAGGTTGCAGTGATAGGCTGCACAGCTGCAATAGATACCAGAGGGAGTGTGTATTGCTTTGGTGAGTGAATCCAGGCTGCAGCAAACATCAGGAGAGGTGCTCCAGGACTGCACCTGTCTGCAAGGTAAGGCAACCAGTAAACCGCGGAGCGGATTCCTTACAGTACCATCAGTACCTGAACTACAGTTTTGAATAAGGGGGCAGGCATCCTCATCGTAGCTTGAAAGGAAGTCCTATTAATTTCATGCCAGGTGAAGACTTTATTATATAAATAGTCAAGCATGTCTTATTTAAAGTTCTCTGTTGTACATCATCCTTATGTGTTTGTATCAAGCCGTCCAACTCCCCCGACAATTTCTGAAAATCCTCCCTAGTACAGTGGTTCTGCAATTTATTTCTACAAATGGTTACCTCCTCGCTCAATTTAACAAGCTCTCCCTGTAATCCTTGTACGGTCAATGTGATTAAATCCATGCTATATTTGTTGAGTATCTTTTTCCAGTCTTTAATAAAAGTTTCATTATTCTGGCAAAATATTAAATTAATTCGAAGACCCAGTGGGATCCTCCTAACCCTTAAATATTAAACCAATGTACTGCAATATATAAAATAATTAATATTTGTTTTTTAGTCAAAAATTGGAGTAGTTTAGTAAGGTTAGGTTTATCATCCAGGTTAAAAGTTGTATACTCTGTTGTTTTTAATGATTCTAAGTCTGTCTATATCAGTCTGGGAATAAGCAAGTGTGTCAGTTTTAATATTGCATAACACATGTATCATTCTAAAAGACATGATTAGTGCTGCTTAATTTAGGAAGGGAATCAATAGTAATACAATATAGAAAAGCACCCAAAAAATCACCGTGGACAATTTACCACTAGAAAAACATTTATGTTTGTAAATCCAATTTTCTTAAACTACATATATAGTATTTACAAAACATATATGCATACTAGATTTGATAACGTTAACGATAGCGTCTCAAAGTCCCCATAAAAAGAAATCATCCTTCAATGAATCCACAATACAGTTAATACTGTACACGTGCAGGTGGAAATCTCAATCATACATGCATCCAATTGATTTCCCCTGCACATTAAATTAATATATTGTCAATTCATTCGAGGATGATTCCTTTTAATCGAAACTTTGAAACTATATCAGATAACTTTATCAAATCTAGTGTGAATATATCTTTTGTAAATACTATATATGTAGTTTAAGAACATTGGATTTAAAACCATATAAATGTTGTTCCTGTGGTAAATTGTCCACAGTGATTTTGTTTGCGCATTTCCATATTGTACTACTATTGGGTTATTAGTAACGTCTGAAAAAAAAACTTAGACTACTGGCCCATTATCCTCAGCCAGTCTTTTCGTACAAAAACGGCACATTTGAATAAGCCTTGTACACCCATCAGTAGTCAATATTATTCAGCTGTTCCGAAAGTCCTGCCTAATGTTTTTCAGAGTACTGTTCCCATGTAAGATCCTTAATAAAATTAATTTGATAATAGTGCATTACATGTGAAAGGAAAATATTTTAAAAACAATGACAATTTTATCTGACTATAATAATTGTCTGTACATTGAATTATTACTTTTCCATCCCTTTTCCATCCCATTTCTTTCAATAACCACTTTTAGCACATTGTTTATATGGTTGATATAGTTGTTGGATGTTTCTACACTTAGACATTCATTCCAGCAATTCTTTATCCCTTTCACTAGCAAACTTCATATGTTTTAACAGATTATGTTTTAATGCATGCCAGACCAATCTGATTTCGATAGGGTACAAATCACAAAATCTTTATGTATAGAGACAAATACAGTATGGTTATTACCAAGAATCAGACACATAAATTAGCACAGTACTACAGTATTAAATACAGCTAATAGTATACCAGTGCACAATACACGGTGAAGGTGTTCTGACCAAGTTGATTCCACTGTCCTTAATAAATGTTGCAGATGTATTTTGTTTTGTTATCTTGAAAGAACTGGTGACCAGATGAGAATTACTCAGAAATGTATGGTGCTGCCGTCTGAGCAATAACGAACTCCTGGAAGTAGGCTTTATCCATGATACCTGGACATGCAATAAAAATGTCACACTGTTTTAGTTGACCGGCACCCCCTACAGAGGTCTGTATATCAGGAAGCAGGCGATCCCCAGAGCTGAAATGAATGAGGTTAATCTCTAAAGACCCCTGATTCAAGCCTATGTACAAAAAAATGTTTCAATACCTAATGAAGTAACAAAAATACTCCAGAGAGCAAACTCCCCTCTGGCATATAAAAAAAGGATGCACAAAAGGGGGATCCCCGCAACTGCAACATATGGTAAGCTGTCAGCTCTGAACTCCTGTGCATGCACGCGCTGCAGCTCTGAACAAGCCAAGTCACTGAACGGCCCGTGCTCGCGTCTTTTCTGCGCAATTAACTGCATTACTAGTTTGAAGGTAGAAGGGCGCCTACAGGGACTCTGCTCTTAACACTGATACAGTACCAACTAGTTTGATGGTTTAAGGGCGCATTTAGGGACTGCTCCGGTGGTACTTTATTGCAGGTTTTGCACCTCAGCATTACAGCCTGGGTTCAACTAGGGGATAATACATATTCCGCTATCACAGCTAATGCTGCATTAGAACCCCACAGGCATCAGGACATCAGTGCAGGTTACTATAGGACACAGGATCGGGTGCTCAACAGTGTTTGTATTACTTGAGTTCATTCTCATCTTCACTACCGATCCTGCTACCAGCCTGTCACATGGAGAACCTTTATGTACAGCACTATATTACATTGACTGTAGTTGGACAATAGTACATTAAACATAACTTAATCATGTACAATTTGTCTCAACACACCAATATTATATGGTACAGTTATTTAAATTAAGTGTTTCCTAAAGGTACCTACTGTCCTATGGTTTTGCGGGTTATCACTAAAACTGTTTTTTAACCTAACGTGTACTATACCAAAGGGTATACGTAATTGTATTCCTATTGATAACATTTGGTCATACTGCTACTATGAGTACTGCTATGGGACTTCAAAGTTCTCATTAGAGAACTGTGGTTATTTAATACCACATTGCGAGATCAGGTTGATTTACCTGATATCGCAAGTGAAAGGCTCAATTAACCCTTTCACATGCAAAGGTATTCTGGGCTGTCTACGTAAGCTTGCACTACAGGAGACAACTTTGTTTAATGTTCGTTTTAATCACCATTATTTTAAAAGGATATCAATAAAGTTATATGTTTTAATACTATCACAACACATCCAGCCTATGCCAGAGTGCCCTAACTGGGTTACGTTTTCTTTCTGTATGTAAAAAAAGGAAAAAAGAAAACATAGTACAAATGTGTAATACACAGAAATAAATATTAGTGAAAAAAGTGAGTTCCCACTCACGTGGTGAAAAAGGTAATTCAGGAGTTATCAGATTTCTGATCTGTAGCAGATAATTAGGCAGGAACTCTTCCGGACCATAAACAAAAAGAAGAGCTACATAGTGTAACACAATTTAATTAAAAAAAATATATGAGCAGTGAGCCCATCAAACTCACATGCTCCAACAAGAACACGGGCAGATTGACCATTCTGGGTCCAGCAGATGTATTGATCATGCTCTGCAGAAGCGCGGTGGCTCGTAGCAATTTCCTTGTAAGGCCTTGCCCCGCTGCCTACTACAGCGTCCGCTGTGGCGGACGCTGCATGGACGAGAGCCCTCACCCTCAATGGCGCTGGGCCCGCTGCGAGGGGGGGCCACAGCACTCGGGCGAGAGCTGCTCCTGCTCTCAATAGAATTGAGAGCAGGACTCGCGTCGAGCGATTAGGCACGCCCCCCGGCGGTTCAGCCAATGAGGGCAAACCTGCCAGGTGACGTCATGGCCACGCCCCTATTACTCCCCCGCCATGCCCCCCCTAGTCTCTCCTCCTGCAGTGAGCTGCAGACCGGGGAATCGGCTGAACGCGCCGCCAATATCGCGGGCACGCGTTACAGCGGCGTGACCGGGGCCTTAGCCTAAGTTCCACCTCCAGATTTGCCGGTGGGTGACGTCACAGAACAGCTTAACCAATGAGAGCTTTCGATTGCGGCTTCCCCAGTCTTCACAGCGGCAGCAGGCAACAGGACAACAAAGCAGCACAGTGTTCACACAATTCAGGGACCACCCTATGCATTTCATTCGGATAACCGAACTGTGCCCCTGAGGAAGTTTAGAAACACCCTTCAACCAGCTGCATTTCCATAGATGGTGATTTCAATTTGAATTATCTAATTGAATTAAGTGGTTTGGGTTTGCACTTCTTTCTTTGTTGCACAATATCTAATGACGGGCTTAACCCCTCCTGCCACCCACTCTCCCTACCCTCAAACAAACATACCCCCCTTCTAGACTAATGCCAATAGTCTTATTAGCCAAATATGGCTAATAGTGGTTTGGGGCATTCACAAAAATACAATACACATTTACCCAAAAAACAAAACAAGGAAATTCAAAATACATTTTAAAAATAAAATCATCCATTGTTACTGTGAATAACTGAGCTCTCTCAATGAGGAAAATAGATATCAACATTGGCAATCAAGTCTTAAGCCAATATTAAAAAGAAAACATTAACTTTAAAAATACATGAATAACTTCCTTTATTACCTTAGTGGCTAACCTCTAAGTTAATGAAGGGGTTAAACCCTCCTGTCACCCTGCAGGGAGGCCAAAGCACCATCCCCTATGCAATTAACCTCATCACTAAACCCCCCGAAAAGAGTCACCCATTCCTCCCCATAGCAATGGGCAATAGTCCTATTAACCTGCTAACACCATCAAGATAAACTCCATTTCAGCAGGTACTTATATTTAATTAATATCATTTCTTATTGTCCTTTGAACTGAACTTAGTAAAATATGGGATAGGGCCAAAAAAACATTCAAGGCATCACATGTTACAGCAAACAATGATATTGCTTGCTGTAACATGATTGCCGCCTATCAGTTATGACATCACAGATTTTGTCAATCAGGGAAGCAAGGTTGGCAAAATCTGTGGTCATAAGTAATGGCAGGAAGCAGATGTTATAAAACATCTTTAAAAGGCCAGGGCGTACGTAGAAGAGAGGAGATTGTAGCATGAGCCACATCCAATGGCTGAAGAAAGAAAAAAAAGACGTCTAGAGGGACAGAAGAAGAATGAAGAAAAAAATAAGAAATACTTACAGATGAAGACTCTTCAATGAACGAATGAACGAGGGTGTGCGTCTAGATGAGCCTCTTCGCAAGGCTATGGATGGCGTTGTATTAAAAGTAGACTATCAGGCTGGGATTGATTTTGATTTCTTTCAGAAGGGGTTGTTTCTGTTGGCAGCTGGGATGTGGATTCTCTTTCATTTTGATGGTTTTGTGATTTGAACTTTTTATTTTATTTGACCATTGGGCCTGTGGAATTTTTGTTTTTATGGTTTGGTATCAACCCTTAAGGGATGATTAGTTCCATGGGTCCCATTGCCATCATCTAGGATGGGGAAAGTTTTTTTTAGGTACCCATTGAGTGCCATTGTTGTTACCTAGGCTCTGTTTGAGAGAGCCTAGGTAGCTCCACTGACACAATCAGTTATTTATAACCTTTTACATGTTTATTTATGTGTGCATATATACTGTACACACACACACACACACACACACACACACACACATACACACATATAAAAACACGAAGGAAAGCCCGCAACAGACCAGCTAATGTAAAGACCCAAATCAGCCAAGTACTGTAAATTTATAAATTGCACATGAGCTGAGGGTGCTAGGGATTATAAATATATTAAAACAAAAAAGGAAAGAAAAGCATCCCTAAAGAAAGCACTCTGGTGTACTAGAAAAATAATACAATTTATTGGTAACCATCACAAGAAAAAACACTCAAAAGTATAAAAAAACAATCCTACGAACCCACAAGATTGCATCTGATATAACTGACACCTAAATAAGTGTAGAGTCTAATAAGCTGCTAAAGGTACTGCCAAGGAGTAAAAATACACAATACCACATAAATAGCAAGGAGTGGAGGCAAACAATTAGCCTCCCACCACTGTCACCGGCCAGTCTACGTCACACAAACCTGCTGGAACAGTGATACTCCCTGTTGATAGAATGCACATACACTATCAAATAAAGCAGGCAAGTGACCGAGGGATACGCAGCTGACATAAGATGGAAACATGTATTAGAGATGAGTGGCACTAAACAGGCAGAGGCTCTCCTAAATTAAAGACCCATAATAAACAGTTTTAGTAAGATGTAAATACTCAGCCTAAGCCAAGCGCTCAGAGTTGAAGTTGGTAAGTCCTGTAGTGCTGTCCAGATGATAGTCAGAAGCTCACAAACAATGTCAGCAGCTCAGTTTTAAGACCTTGGACAGTCTTTGCAGCAAAAAAGACAAGCAAGGGGTTAAACGAGCGTGTCAGGGCTTGCTTTTTTATGCACTTCCTGGAACCTACCTTGGCTGCTTCATTTGTCTTTTTTGCTGCACTACAGATGACGTCTACTCTGTTAAGGTGTCAAAAGTTGGTCCCTCTTTTTGATTTGGACTACATTCATATGTACAATATAAGTGTTAATGGTGGGTAGGGCTGAGTTGGTGATTAAGCCTTGGTATCTTGGACAATGTCCCAGATTCAATGCTACAAAACCTTCAGGGGTAGAAAATATGTATATGTGGATGCTGTTAGTAAATCCTTACGGCCATAGGAGTTGAATAAATAGTGTCTAACCGGTGATTGGGAGGGAGGAAGGAGGGCCTACCTGATCCAACCCCAAAAGTCTATCCAGCTATCTCAGACTGGGACCTAATGTAAATAGAAACAATATAAAGCACTTTGAACTCAAGGAACTAGAGTTTCTTGCATCTTCCATCCTCATATTTCCTCCCAAATATTGCCCTACTACCTCCTTCCACATTGTTGGAAGTACTATCATACACCCAGTAGCACAAGCACGCTGCCTAGGTGTCACACTCAACTCCTCTCTCACATTCTCCTCTCACATTCAAAAGGTAGCTAAAACCTGTCAGTTTTTCCTGCGCAATATTGCAAAGACACGCCCTTTCCTCTGTTGCTTGACTGCTAAAACTCTGACACAGGCCCTCATTCTCTCCAGTCTTGATTACTGTAACCTCCTGCTTTCCGGCCTTCCTGCCTCTCACCTGTCTCCCCTACAATCTATAATAAACACTGGTGCCAGAATCACTCTACTCTTTCCTAAATCTCCCACCTTAAACCTTTCTCACTGACTGCCCTACACCTCTGGAATGCTCTTCCCCTCAAAATCCGACTAGCACCATCTCTATCTACCTTTAAGACTGCAAGGAATCGGGGGCCACATCCCTTGCAGCGTGACCCCTCCTTACCCTCTACCAGTACTGCAGTGGCTGCTGCCCCTGCCCCCCGTCGCTACCCATGCCACCACCCAGCGCATACCTTGAACTCCACCTCGGCCACCATCTTGGATTCTGGTGCTACTGTTACAGAGTGTGCGCTTCCTTCTAGGATTTATAGCGCACACATTATGCCTGTCTCTGCCCCCCGCTAGACGTTGGAATCTTCACCACGTCTCCAGCACTATCAGCTGTGCTCTACTGGTACTACTTCCTGGTCTCTCAGCCACTCATGAGCAGGTCCTCGACATACCCCCACCATGCCCCTCGTCCAGATTGGTCATTGCCGCTTTAAATATCCTGCTTTGCCTTCACTTCCTTGCTCTGCCTAGCTCCCTGCTACCTGTGTTGCCTGGAACCTGCGTTGTGCCCTCTTTGTGTTTATTTCCTACAGCTATCGATCCGGCTCGTCTGACTAACCCCTCTGGCTCCTGGACTCGGCTTTCCTACTGACTATTCTAACCTCTAGACCCTCGGACTCGGCTTCGGATTTTTACTACGAAACATTCCATATCCTTGGACTCGGCAAGTACTTGACTATTCTTTATCTACATCCAGGCCTGGCCACGCTACTACGCCACATCCCGGACATGCCCCTCTGCTGTCAGTGCGTATACTCTACATACTCTACATCCGACCTCAGGACTCTGTCACTTAGCCCAGGGGTGGTTCTCCCTGCGCCCCCTGCCTACTCTCACCGCCAACTCCCCCCCTGTGCTCGTCACCAGCATCATGTTGTAGATTTCTTCCCAGTAAGTTTAACCCGGGGGTGCTTTATCAAACTGTAAAAGCCCACCAGAGGTGCAAAACATGTCAGAGGAATTTTTACCTATCTATGTCTATTTATTTCTGATTAAAATTATTTTCAACATTTCCTCAAGTTACATCCAGTGCTTTTTTCATTCAAACAGCCATGCACCTCCATTTTTTTCTACTTTTCTCCCATTCGTTTGGTGATTGGATGTCTGTTGTGACCAGGTGTCAAAAGTAGGACTTTAGTTTTACAAAAGGAAATACTGTACATCCATTCAGATGGGGGGCAATGGTTGGGATTAAACTTTATTATGAGTCTCATTACCCCTACCGTCATACCTCCCCCTTTAAGCCGAGAGTTCTGGGATGACAGCTTTACTGGGCCTTCTCGGGACTCTTTGAGGACCAAACCTTCCTTCTGCTCAAAGAAACTGGTACATGGTTGATCAGCCATAGTACAGAGGGGAGTAGTTGGCCCTCAACATATGGCTGAAGGGGTGGCAGTACCCCTACCATCGCCTGGTGAACATGTGATCTAAAAATTCGAGCACAGCACGCTGGAGCCAGGGGGGGGGGGGGGAGAGAGTCAGTCAAGAATAGGGCCATGGGGGCGGACATGCCTCAGCCTACCTCCCAGATTGTAGGCTCCTAGGTCCTGTGTGCAATGAGTCTTGGATCTGTCACTAACCTTCCTGGAGTCGCTGCACCAGCAAAACCTTGGCACTGGGGGTAGGGCATGGCCATGATCAAGGCTGCCTCTGGTTCTGCATAATGGCAGGCAAATGTGCCCAAATCACAGCTCAGTAAAATATCAACCTCAAGGCCTGATAGTACTCCAACATCCCAGATCCCTTGGCCCACTTCCAGGGATCGGGGACTCCATTGGCTACTCTCACATGGATCCTCGGTCCAGGTAAAAGATGGTCCAGCCTGTCCATATCAGGTCGAACCAGAGTTAGAGTGGTTAAAAGTACTCATCTTCCAAGTATCCCTCCTGGTCCCAATTATCACCGGACAAAGGCATGGATACCTTGCAATATGCGACTCCAGGTGGATAAACTCTGTGTGCTGAGAAACCCATCAGGGTCTCAAGGGCTGGAGCCAGAGTCATCAGATGGGCAAATTGGATTGCCTCGTGTGGCTCCCATGTCGGACCAAACCCAACGTAGGCGATCTGATGGAGTGCTGGAGAACGCGGCTGACAGGCAGCAATCCGTTCCCTCACCTCAGGGATGCATTGCAACAAGTACTGCTATATTTAGAACTACGTCCATGTGACCCTTAAATCAGCCACCTCATTACAGAGCCTACCTACTGTAGTTCCTTTGTACAGGAAAAATACTGGGATGCAATTGTCTTGATTGGGTCTTCTGCAATGACTGCTGGGGAAATGGAGTGAGCTCTGAAGATGTGTGACTCTTTCCCTGCAGTCTCAAGAATTGAGACCAAATCAGTCTGAACTACCTTTGAGTAGTTCATCCCTGAGCCTAGTGATCCCACTGCTGATTCCTGGAAAGTCTGAAATGGGAGATGTAAGAGATACGTGTAGAGGTACATTTAATGGAGACCGATTAGGGTGAAATTAAATCTGAACTTTATTGAGTCTGTTCCTTTAACAAGGCAAAACATTCAAAATAAGCAAAATAAAGGCCTACTCCATTTTGGAGAATATATAAACTTTTACTCCAGCCCTCTCAACTCTCTAACTGGGTGGGTAGCTAGGCTGATTACCACCCCAAACAAATTATATATATATATATATATATATATATACATATATATATATATATATATATATATATATGTATATATATATATATATATATATGCAGTGCTTGACAAATCACCAAAAAATCTACTCGCCGAACCAAAAAATCTACTCGCCACCTAGTCCCGCCCCCAACCCCACCCTAGTCCCGACCCCAACCCTGCCCTAGTCCCGCCCCCAACCCCGCCCCTAGTACTGCTTTAAAAAAAATACATAAATGAAATAAATTCCTAGTAAGAACATTTGTTTTTGACATACGTTTATTTATTGTATTACATTATACTACAATTACTCCTTGTTACGTGTGTGTGTGTGTGTGTGTGTGTGTGTGTGTGTGTGTGTGTGTGTGTGTGTGTGTGTGTGTGTGTGTGTGTGTGTGTGTGTGTGTGTGTGTGTGTGTGTGTGTGTGTGTGTGTGTTTGTGTGTGTAAATGTCGGATCTAGAAAAAAAGTCAGATGTGAATGACTCGTTTCCTGAACCCCATAACTAGTGTCTGGATGCCCCCACTTCCCAATATTTAAAGCAGCAATCCCTCCTGGGATCTTACCTGATCCGCAATCCCTCAATGTCCAGGTACCCTCATTCCCGCAATGTTATACATTGGAGGGGAGGTGTTCCCTACCTGTCTTCTTGTTTGGGGGGATTCCGATGTCTTCTGTGTGAAGCTCGAGAGTTAGATCTGGAAGAAAGCAGTATAGGTTATTTCGGTGTAGGTATAGGGCAGTTAAGATATACAGGGTAAATAAGATATCGAGATCCAGAGTGTGAGACAGAGAGAGAGAGTGGGTGAAAGACAGAGAGAGTGTGGGTGAGAGACAGAGAGAGTGTGGGTGAGAGACAGAGAGAGTGTGGGTGAGAGACAGAGAGAGTGACAGAGTGTGAGTGAGAGAGACAGAGTGTGGGTGAGAGAGAGAGACAGAGAGAGGTGAGAGAGAGACAGAGAGAGGATGAGACAGACACAGAGAGAGGGTGAGAGAGAGACAGAGAGAGGGGGAGAGAGAGGGTGAGAGAGAGGGTGAGAGAGAGGGTGAGAGAGAGGGTGAGAGAGGGGGTGAGAGAGATGGTGAGACAGATAGGGACAGAGAGGGTGAGAGTGGGTGAGAGAGACAGAGAGAGAGACAGAGAGAGGATGAGAGAGAGACAGAGAGAGGGTGAGAAAGAGAGACAGAGAGAGAGGGTGAGAGAGAGAGACAGAGAGAGGGTGAGAGAGAGAGAGAGGGGGGGGTCAGGAGGTGGGTGACTGGGTGACGGTGACTGACTGTGAGCAGGTGACAGTGACGTGACTTTGAGTGGGCAGGTGATGGTGGGTGTGGGTGGGTGTCTGTACACACACACACACTGTCTCACACAGTCACACACAGTCACTTAGTGACACACACAGCCACTCAGTAACCCACAGTCACTCAGTCACCCACAGTCACTCAGTCACTCACACACACTCAGTCAAACAGGCACAGTCACTCAGTCACACACACACTCAGTCACACACACTCAGTCACACACACACACACACTCAGTCACACACACGCACACTCAGTCATACACACACACTCAGTCACACACACTCAGTCACACACACACTCAGTCAAACACACACACACACTCAGTCAAACACACACACACACTCAGTCACACACACACACACACACACACACACACACACACACACACACACACACACACACACACACACACACACACACACACACACACACACACACTCAGTTACACACACTCAGTCACACACACTCAGTCAAACACACACACACACACACTCAGTCAAACACACACACACTCAGTCAAACACACACACTCAGTCAAACACACACACACAGTCACACACACACACAGTCACACACTCACCCGCAAGGCAAGGGGTCCTCCGCACTGCAGGGGAGGGGGGGAGTCGCCCATGGCAGTGGGGGCCTCCGCACGGCAGCGGGCCCTCCGCACGGTAGGGGGGGTCTCCCATGGTAGCGGGGGCTGGCCGCACGGCAGCGGGCCCTCCGCGTGGTAGGGGGGGTTCTCCCATGGCAGAGGTGGTTTGCGGCACGCGCGGGGGGGGGGGATTCGCCTCATGGCAGGGAGGCATGGAAGGAAATTGAGGCATGGCACCCACGTGCACAGCCGCGCAACCCCCCCGCGCAGATCTCCCGCATCCCAGGTGGTGTGCCCATGGGAGGCAAGGGAGTGCCAAGCGGCAGGAGGCAAAAGAGCACCAAGGGAACAGTCTCTCTCCCCCCTCCTCCTCCCTGTGGATGCAGCCACGGTGAGAGGTGCTAGCAGCCATCACAGGGGCTAAATATAAGGTAACACACCGGAGACAAGGGGCGAGGCATGAGGGTATGAGAGACATGGAGGGGAGGCATGAGGGTATGAGAGACATGGGGGGAGGCATGAGAGAGTACTTACCGGCACCTCTGTGCAGAAAAGGAGGCGGACACCATTAGGCAGCAAGCGGGGATCGGGGGCAGGGGAGGGGAGGAGATCAGGAGGGGGAGGAGATCGGGGGAAGGGGCTAACCCACCGCGGTCTGTCGTCCCTCTTCCCCACGTTAACCCAATCAGGGAGGGGGACTATTTATTTATTTTTCAAAAAAAATTGACACGATCAAGGGAATTCATAGAGCCGCAGCAACGGCTCGCCAGCGGCCTAAATCCACTCGCCACGGGCGTGTAGTTATAATTAATTGTCGAACACTGTGTATATGTATGTATATCTGTTCCTGTTGTTGTTGTTGTTGTTGTAGGGGAAGGCTTCTCTGTTCACCTGGGTCAGCATCCTTGTGTGCTGTAGCACTCTCTGTGTCCTGTCTGTTGTCCCTTTGTCTTGCTGTCAGCATACAGTCCTTCATCATCTTTTCCTCAGGTCAACTCACTTGTGGACTAAGGAAATCTCTGGTCTGTCCTCCTAAGCCTTATGTCAGCCCAAATGATAGCTGAGGAATCTCTCTCCTGTTTCTCACATCAGGGTTTTCTCAGAGTCCTAATCAGCCAGGTGAAGTCTGGTTTATTGCCCGTTGTAATGAGTGCTCATCACAAACAGGATGGGACCTCGAGGCTGAGGTGGGAATGTTGTAATACACCGCCCTCCATCTGCGAGACCGCATCTGGAGTGCAGAGCAAGGTCATGTAGCTGGGTCTGGATAGGAGAGATCAGAATGGTTGTATATACTCACTGTGTTCAGGGATTGTAGAAGTCGGATAGTCGGTGTGCGGTTCCGGGGTCCAGGAGTAGAGAAGGTAAATGTCCAAAATAAAGCTGAGGTCAAGGGTCAGAGAGGCGGAGGTCCAGATACAAGCCAAGGTCAAAACAGGTACAGGATACGCAAGACAAGAAAGCAACAAGGCAGCAGGGTGTTTGAGCTAAACACAAGTACTAATCAGGGTTTATGCTCAGCCAGTTTGCAGTAGGGCTGGCTGAGTATTAAAGGAAGAGACACCAGTGGAGCAGCACACAGCATCAGAGTAATTAATGAAACCCGTCGCATGACATATTCAGTCCACTGATAGGCAGGGGCAGGGAGAAGTACAGGTGAAATACCATGTGACGCCAGCCATCTTGGATTTAGTGATGTCATATTAAAGGGAAAAGAAGCACAGCCATTCTGATTGGCTGGCTTCACTGACATTACATGACATTACATCACTTAAAAAATGACACATGGTTTTCACAGCCAATCAGATGACGTGTGAACCATTTGCACTCAAATGTGACGTTGTAGGCCTTTAAAATCCTGTGCGGCCTCATTTGAAGGAAGGACCTCCTCCAATTGGATTACAAGGGTGTTACAGATGAAGATAAAGAAGAAGATGAAGATGGAAAACAAAGATAAGAAGATAGAAGAGCACAAGATGGATTACAATTTTACAATTTACAGATGAAGATAAAGAAAGATGAAAAGGACTTGGGATTTTTTTTTAACTTACCTTTTCTCCATTGCTGTTTGGGATCGTGGATTGGTTCGAGACCATTCCAGAGACCACAGGAATCGGAGGGTGAAGACATGTAAAGGCAAGTTAAAATTTTGAATGTATGTTATTTTTCTTTTACAGTTTTTTTCACTGTATTTTTGGGAGTTATGGCATTTTTTTTTTAACAAATTAATTGCAACTGTATTTATGTATGCCCCTTTATGGCTATATATATATATATATAATATATATATATATATATATATATATATATATATATATATATATATATATATATATATATATATATATATATATATGAAAACACAGGGGGTGCTGAGTGCTACATCCAAATGACAAAACATACATGGTAATAATTACAAGAAATGATGCTTCAGTACTAATAACAATGCTAATGCTAATAATAAAATATGTTTTTTTAGTTAGAAATTTTGGCCAAAACATCATAAGCTTGCACACCAAACGTCAAGGTAAACCATAATAAGTGCAAGTCCTACACTACACTGCATTTGTTCCCAATACCTCTGTATGAGGGGGAAGAACCATAATAGATTCATTACCTGCAGCAAGATGAGACAATCCACCATTAAAAAGGGGGAGTTGACGTGAGCTCTGGGGGAGGTGCCACAACCTCCATACAACTGATACCAGTCAGAAATTAATTAAACACACAAACCCAGCAAGCTCAAACGCCCACACCCTCCTAATCTTGGCTATATGTAATGCCACATAGAGTGCAACTGGGCTGTGGCACATGAATATAGGAAAACACAGGGGGTGCTCAGTGCTACATCCAAATGACAAAACATACATGGTAATAATTACAAGAAATGATGCTTCAGTACTAATAACAATGCTAATGCTAATAATAAAATATGGTTTTTTAGTTAGAAATTTTGGCCAAAACATCATAAGCTTGCACACCAAACGTCAAGGTAAACCATAATAAGTGCAAGTCCTACACTACACTGCATTTGTTCCCAATACCTCTGTATGAGGGGGAAGAACCATAATAGATTCATTACCTGCAGCAAGATGAGACAATCCACCATTAAAAAGGGGGAGTTGACGTGAGCTCTGGGGGAGGTGCCACAACCTCCATACAACTGATACCAGTCAGAAATTAATTAAACACACAAACCCAGCAAGCTCAAACGCCCACACCCTCCTAATCTTGGCTATATGTAATGCCACATAGAGTGCAACTGGGCTGTGGCACATGAATATAGGAAAACACAGGGGGTGCTCAGTGCTACACTGGCGACACACTTTATTCGAGCACGGCTAGTCCCGCGAATTCGGGTATACTCGGGTGTATTCAGGTTTCTGATAGTTTTCTGCCAGAGTGCATTGCGTTATTTTCCGGCAGGAATTTAAGCTTTTTATTCCGGCTGGTTACAATACTGCAATTCCGTCAAAATACACATGGTGGCGCTTGCGAGCTGTTCTCTGTGAAGCCGTCCCCTATAATGAATTGTAATGCAGTATACTGTATACTGTATACTGTACAGTATATATATATATATATATATATATATATATACTGTATAACAAAAACCCCTGTAAGCCCTAACATACAGTACTGTACAGTACTGTACTGTACTGTATATGCACATACATAAATGATACTACTGTATGGGCGGCGGGGGCGAGATGTGTTTGCAGCAGAGAGAGATCCGCTGCTCTCTCTCTGTGCAAACATCCGCACATTAAAAATTATTTGAAATACATTTTTATTGATAGTGTAGATGTGCAGGGGGTCTCCGGAGCTGAAGCGCACAGGTTTCAGGTCTGGGGACCCCGTGCCCCCCGAGATACAGGCCCCTTTAGGGGGTGCCGGTATCCCTCTGCGTTTAAAGGCCCCGATCACGTGACCGCGGCATGTAAACCAAGCAGAGCAGAGGGATACCGGCACCCCCTAAAGGGGCCTGTATCTCGGGGGGCACGGGGTCCCCAGACCTGAAACCTGTGCGCTTCTGCTCTGGAGACCCTCTGCACATGTACAGTATCAATAAAACACATACAATATACAGTATAAATAAACACTCGATCTTTACCTTAGCGTCTATGCGCTATGGTAAAGAAGCATCATTTGTGTATTTTAATAATATTGTACAGTGAGCAGGGGGTTCCCTGAGCCAGAAATTAATGCTCAGGGAACCCCCCCCCCCCCCTGCTCCTGATCAATATTATTAAAAATACGGAAAGTGCTGCGTCATTACCATAGCGGATAGCCGCTAAGGCAATGAAGGGGTTAACCCACAGTGCCCGCTTTATTGTGTGTAGTGGGGATGGGTGAGGGGGGTATTTGGCCCTTGGTGTGAGTTTAGGACTTGCGGGAGGGGTTGCGGGTGCACTTAACCCCTTCACGACCGTAGCAGTTAATACCGCTACGGTCATGAAGGGGTTAAGCCCTCCCGCTACCCCACCCCCCCCGCAAGCCCTCCCCAACCATCGTTGGGGCAAATACCCCATTCACCCACCCTCCCGCAACCCACAACAAAAAAATACACACAGCAGCCAGCCGCCAAAAAATAAATAAAGAAATGACAATAAATACATTTGAAATACATTTTTATTGATAGTGTAGATTTGCAGGGGGTCTCCGGAGCTGAATCGCGTTGGTTTTAGGTCTGGGGACCCCGTGCCCCCCGAGATACAGGCCCCTTTAGGGGGTGCCGGTATCCCTCTGCGTTTAAAGGCCCCGATCACGTGACCGCGGCCTGTAAACCAAGCAGAGCAGAGGGATACCGGCACCCCCTAAAGGGGCCTGTATCTCGGGGGGCACGGGGTCCCCAGACCTGAAACCTGTGCGCTTCTGCTCTGGAGACCCTCTGCACATGTACAGTATCAATAAAACACATACAATATACAGTATAAATAAACACTCGATCTTTACCTTAGCGTCTATGCGCTATGGTAAAGAAGCATCATTTGTGTATTTTAATAATATTGTACAGTGAGCAGAGGGTTCCCTGAGCCAGAAATTAATGCTCAGGGAACCCCCCCGCCCCTGCTCCTGATCAATATTATTAAAAATACGGAAAGTGCTGCGTCATTACCATAGCGGATAGCCGCTAAGGCAATGAAGGGGTTAACCCACCGTGCCCGCTTTATTGTGTGTAGTGGGGATGGGTGAGGGGGGTATTTGGCCCTTGGTGTGAGTTTAGGACTTGCGGGAGGGGTTGCGGGTGCACTTAACCCCTTCACGACCGTAGCAGTTAATACTGCTACGGTCATGAAGGGGTTAAGCCCTCCCGCTACCCCCCCCCCCGCAAGCCCTCCCCAACCATCGTTGGGGCGAATACCCCATTCACCCACCCTCCCGCAACCCACAACAAAAAAATACACACAGCAGCCAGCCGCCAAAAAATAAATAAATAAATGACAATAAATACATTTGAAATACATTTTTATTGATAGTGTAGATGTGCAGGGGGTCTCCGGAGCTGAATCGCGTTGGTTTTAGGTCTGGGGACCCCGTGCCCCCCGAGATACAGGCCCCTTTAGGGGGTGCCGGTATCCCTCTGCGTTTAAAGGTCCCGATCACGTGACCGCGGCCTGTAAACCAAGCAGAGCAGAGGGATACCGGCACCCCCTAAAGGGGCCTGTATCTCGGGGGGCACGGGGTCCCCAGACCTGAAACCTGTGCGCTTCTGCTCTGGAGACCCTCTGCACATGTACAGTATCAATAAAACACATACAATATACAGTATAAATAAACACTCGATCTTTACCTTAGCGTCTATGCGCTATGGTAAAGAAGCATCATTTGTGTATTTTAATAATATTGTACAGTGAGCAGGGGGTTCCCTGAGCCAGAAATTAATGCTCAGGGAACCCCCCCCCCCCTGCTCCTGATCAATATTATTAAAAATACGGAAAGTGCTGCGTCATTACCATAGCGGACAGCCGCTAAGGCAATGAAGGGGTTAAGGCATAATAAACAATTAATACATTCAATACATATTTTTCACATCTGTGTTAAAACTCCCTGCCTTCTCTCTAATCTATGTAAAAACCCCTCCCCCTATTCTCGCTTTTAAAACGCCCTGCCTTCTCTCTAATCTATGTAAAACCCCCTCCCCCTATCCCCCTATTGTGTGTGTGCGTTAAGCTTCCCTGCAAGCTATGTAAAAAAACCTCCCCCTATTGTGTGTGTGCGTTAAGCTTCCCTGCAAGCTACAGTATGTAAAAAAAACCTCCCCCTATTGTGTGTGTGTGTTAAATCTGCCTGGCCTGTGTTTCTGAGTGCTGAGTGCTCTGCGTTAAAGGCCCCGATCACGTGATCGCGGCCTGTAAACCAAGCAGAGCAGAGGGATACCGGCACCCCCTAAAGGGGCCTGTATCTCGGGGGGCACGGGGGCCCCAGACCTGAAACCTGTGCGCTTCAGCTCCGGAGACCCCCTGCACATCTACACTATTAATTAAAATGTATTTCAAATGTATTTATTGTCATTTATTTATTTATTTAGATTTATTTATTAATTGTGCTGCTGCTGCAAGTCGTAAACTCACACCAAGGGCCAAACACCCCCCTCACCCCCAATAAAAAAAATTCACGCACAGCAGCCCCACAATTAATAAATAAATCTAAATAAATAAATAAATAAATACATGAAGAGAAATAAATATATACTGTACAGTATATACTTTGTATATATATACACTGTATATACTGTATATATATATATATATATATATATATATACAGTATACATATATACACTGTGTGTATATATATATATATATATATATATATATATATATATATATATATATATATATATCTATATATATATATATATATATATATATATATATATATATATACAGTATATATATATATATATATATATATATATATATATACATATATACATATATACAGTATATATATATATATATATATATATATATATATATATATATATATATATATATATATATACACAGTATATATATACAGTATACAGTATATATACACACATGATGAACCAATAGTACAAATACATGTACTGTAGAATGGTTATCAAAATCATACTGTCCTACAGATAACGCTTCTCTATACAGACAATAATAATAATCCATTTAATAATCCTAACTTATTTTACAATATAAAACATAACATTACAATCCACACAGTACATTGCATTTACATTGTATACTGTACTGTAAATGATGCATAGCATTAAATCTATGCACCATATACAGTACTGTACATTCTGCAAATGAATGTTAACAATATAATTGCAAGCTACTCTACCAGTAAACACAAACACTTCCAAACAAGTCAACTACAGTATTTTAACCAATCAAGTAAACCAAAATCAATATATACTGTACTGTAAGTACCAACCAGAAAAGACAATTTAAAACCAAACTAACCCTTACAAAACCAAGGATTACATCTATCTAATTGTAAAAAACCTTATACATTATACACAGCATTGTTTAAAGCCCCCTCCCCCCTAATGTTTCTGTTAAGCAGATTACACTGAAGGGAGAGAGATATAAAGGCCTAAAGCCCCTTCCCCCCGAATGTTTGTGTTAAACAGATTACAATGAAGGGAGAGAGAGATAAAGGCCTAAAGCCCCTTCCCCCCGAATGTTTGTGTTAAACAGATTACAATGAAGGGAGAGAGATATAAAGGCCTAAAGCCTTACCTGCATTGGTAAACCCTCCCTGCATTGGTAAACCCTCCCTGCATTGATGTCGTGCAGTGTATGTAAATGTGGGGAGGGGGGGGGGGCCAATGTGCATAATGTACTGTGAGGTCTAACCACCCTCACCCCCTACCCACATACTGTACCCTTACCCCCCCCCCATCCTGGCCATGGCCCCTCACGCACAGCATCTCCACAATTAATAAATAAATCTAAATAAATACATGAAGAGAAATAAATATATACTTTATATATAAATGTGAGTTTATAAATAAAATAAAGAATATTATTTCTAGGGGCCCTAGAACAGAAGTTCCCACGCCAATTGCACGCTCATTGCTCTTTTTTTGCTCTCTTTTTACAATGTTGCTGGTCTTGCGGCTTTGCAGTCTGCAAGCAAAAAGCGCAAAGTGTATGAAGTCTGGGTGAGCGCTTTCCACATTTGATGCCTACGGCACCTTCCCATTTCTACACACTTCAATACCTGCACAGTTGGTAGCGCTTTCCATCCCAGCTACCATTCTGGATATTCACCTCTCACAGGCCATTCTTGCCCGAGTCTGTCCTATCAGACAGGGGCATTAACCTGTATCCACACCACCTGGACAATTTCTCTCTGTCAGAGACTTGTGCTATTTATTTTATATATTTTTGTGTAATTATTCATGCAATTTGTTGCTCATTTCATATGTGGTTTTCAACATAAAGTGGCTGCTGGGCCTGATCCTAACTCATACAGTATACAGTAGCGCTTCCCTGTTTGTTTGTTTATTGCAAGCAAAAAGCAGTCTGTAGTACTGAGTGTGAGATAAATTACTGTATTTATCAGTGTTGATCAAAGAGAGTTGATCAGAAGGATTCCCCTTATAAAGTATACAGCACTCTATTGTCATTCATACAGTACTGTATACTGTAGTAAAGGGTAGACAACACATGGTCTTGCAGTATACTGTATTACTAAAAATCTGTCAGGTTGACCAGAATCACTGCGGATATCAGAAAATAATACAATTTTATTAATTCTACGTAGAATTAATAAAATTGTATTATTTTCCGATATCCGCAGTGATTCTGGTCAACCTGACAGATTTTTAGTAATACAGTATACTGCAAGACCATGTGTTGTCTACCCTTTATTACAGTATACAGTACTGTATGAATGACAATAGAGTGCTGTATACTTTATAAGGGGAATCCTTCTGATCAACTCTCTTTGATCAACACTGATAAATATCATATTTATACCCCTTTAGCAACTGTCGTTCCATCCTATGCACCCATTTACTGTACAATGGTGATTGCGGTCGTATTCACGTACTTTATGTGAGATAAATTAAGCAGTTCTTTTATTGCTGAAGTCGCCACAAAAAACTTTTATTTACAAATACAGTACAATACAATGGTGAAACATTTCAAGTTAACAGCAATTCAAAACATCAACACACAATAATACATACTGTACATTACTGTATGATTATTTATTTATAATACAGTATACAGCTCTGTACTGTATACAGTACACTACCGACACACTTTATTGAAGTGTGGTTGGTACCGCAAGCCGGGAAATCTCCCGGCTTGCTAGTGGCCGCCCCTCGGCGTGCCGCGCGTCATAGACGCGCGGTCACGCGTCATCGGAGTATGCAGTATACAGTATACTGTACTATATTTGGGCCTTGTCTTTGGGGGTTTATTCATGCAATTATTAGGGTGACCTGCCGTTGGAAATACTGACACAGTACAATCCTACAGCTACACCACCCACCCCCTCCAGTACAATCCTACAGCTACACCACCCACCCCCTCCCTTAGAGTTTTTAATCCCTCCCTGGCCAAGCATCAATCGTCTGGCTAATCCAATCCAAGCCATTGTTTTGTTAATCTGGCCCTGGGCTTGCTACGGTAACAAGATTCAGCAGGAGGCCAGCCAGAGTACTGTATCATCCCACCATCCATCTTCCTTAGAGGGAGGCCTGCCTGCTTTGGAAAAATCCCCTCTCGAATTTGAAATGTAAATCTGATGTGCATCCGTTTGCTTACAGTAACTGTTCTGTTCAGAACAGCCACTGCTTCTAAATTACTGAAAATATACAGGATAAAAATACAGTAATGTGAAATAATCGTACAATATACAGTAATGTGAAATAATAGTACAGTAGTTCATTGAGAGAGGAGAGGTTTTGTGTACATCATTACTGCTGTTTATATACTGTACATTTGACTGCACAAGCAGATTTGACGAACACAAGGCCCCCCCTCCCCCTTGGGCACCCTTTTTCCTGGAACGACAAGAAAACAAAAACTTTGTTCAGTTACTGTACTGTACTGTATGTGCGTACTGTATTATGGTAGAACTACTGTACAGTAGGTGGCTGGTGCAGCTTTCTCTGGAAAGAAAAAAATGGAGCAGTTAGTAGGCAGTTACTGTAGTACTGGCAAACTAGTCTACTGTACTGTATACTGGAACTACTGTATACTCTGACTATTGGGAAAGAAAAAAACTGTGCCATACTTACCTGTATCATACTGTACTTACTGTACAATACTACAGCACTGTACTACTTTCCTGATGCTTGCCCATTGCGCGTGATAACAATGGGCAACACAGTGGCAATATGGTCTATATATTTATTGCATCGTTCCACGGTGAGTACATCGTTCCAAAAACTCATTATGGCTGTATACAACTCGTCCTTCTTGGAGGGTTTCGCCACTTTACGGATGTGGTCCTTCAGCTGATGCCAGACCATTTCGATCGGATTGAAGTCTGGCGATCTGTGATTGGAAAGAAAGGACAATTAGTTTAAGAGATACAGTACACAGTAAAAACAGTGGGGAACATATAAATGGGACACGGTCTACTGCACTTACTCCGCTGGCGTCTTCACCCAGTTGATGCCGCGCTAAAGGATATGCGCCGTCGACGCGGTGTGCTTGGGATCATTGTCCTGGTAAAAGCGATGACCATTGGGAAAGTCTTGTGTGATGTATCGCACTATCACGGGCACAATGTTGTCTTGGAAGAAATCTTTATTCATGATTCCTATAGCAAGAAAAGAAAAGTGCTCAATAGTACAGTACAGTGCATACGGTAAGGCAACACTAGTCAAGTACAGTGCATTAGGCGGCATTATATTTGAGAAATTGTACCTTCAAAGACGACAATGCATCCCGGTCCACGCCTAGAGATGGCACCCCACACATGCAGCTTCACAGGGTGTTTTGGCCGTGGCTTCAAAGTTATGCGGCCTTTTTTGTGGAACGCAAATCTTGCAAATCTCTCCAGCGACACAGTAGACTCATCAGTGAAGATGCAATCCTGGAAAGTCTCACCGCTGTCGATCCATGCCTGGGCCTGGAGCACTCTTTTGATTTTGTTTGCGTCCCGTATCATGGGGTACGCTCTGTAATGACAATGAATAAAAAATGTTAGCGTCACAGCGCAGTACAGTTTGCAAAACAACACTTTTACTTTACAGTACAGTACCTCCTGTACTGTCCACTACTAACCTCACACGTCCATATTTCCATCCAATTCTGCGTCTCATCTTCTTTATGCTGCTCTCGGATACAGTCAGATTGTGGTTTTCCTGAAGAGTGTTTTTAACCCTTAATGCGCTCCTCTCATCATTCTCCTCACTTATTCTGTCCACCAGAAGAGTAGTCTCCCTACAATGCAAAGAAATTATATTGTGTTATTAATATGCAGCAATATAAAATGTATACTGTATACTGTACATGTAATGTTGTAATATACAGTAAATATAAATATACAAAAAATGTATACTGCTGTACTATAAATATAAATAGACAAAATATACAGTATACAGTACTGTTGTAATATAAATATACTATATAAATATACTGTTGTTATATCATAATAAATACACATCATATACTGTATATTCCGTTGTCAGATGAATTGCAATATACCAAAAGTGTATACTGCTGCACAAAAAATATAAATTGACCACACATACACTACAGTATATACTGTACTGTTGTAATATAATAAATATACTATATAAATACGGTATACTGTTGTTATATCATAATAAATACACATCATATACTGTATATTCCGTTGTCAGATGAATTGCAATATACCAAAAGTGTATACTGCTGCACAAAAAATATAAATTGACCACACATACAGTACACTACAGTATATACTGTTGTAATATAATAAATATACTATATAAATACGGTATACTGTTGTTATATCATAATAAATACACATCATATACTGTATATTCCGTTGTAAGATGAATTGCAATATACCAAAAGTGTATACTGCTGCACAAAAAATATAAATTGACCACACATACAGTACACTACAGTATATACTGTTGTAATATAATAAATATACTATATAAATACGGTATACTGTTGTTATATCATAATAAATACACATCATATACTGTATATTCCGTTGTAAGATGAATTGCAATATACCAAAAGTGTAAACTGCTGCACAAAAAATATAAATTGACCACACATACAGTACAGTACACTACAGTATACACTACAGGTTTCTATATTTTTTTTGGTTAAGTTTTATAAATACAGTATACTTACGCATTTGTTACCCTTGGTGCCTTTTTGCGGTCTCTGTTTTTTCCTTGTGCATGATAGCACACGGTGCTTGATGGCACAACGAGGCCAGAAGCAGTTAACCAGCGCTGGATATCTGCAATTCGTTTTCCGCTCGTGTACATCTCCTTCATTCTCATGCTGAGATCCTTTGAAATCTTCTTAACAGGCATTGCTGCGAGTACTGTAGAAAGAAATACAAACACAAGAATGTGTATTCGATGTTTAGTCGATGTGTATTCAATGTGCAGTGAATCCACAAAATGGATGGTGTATTTATATGTTAATGACTCACATAACAGACCACCCACTTTCAACACCTGTACCTGGCCGCCATGCATAAAAGGTTGTACACGTTGCATAGCCCACCACTTGCTGATCTTTATCTGAGCCATTGTCCAGATACTGCATTGTGCCTCCCGCTTACATGGAGCATCCCCGGTTCTATGGACGAAAGAACCATCTCACCTCTGCTGTGCCTGCCACACTGAAAAAGAGAAAGGCAGTTACCGTTTCCAAGCCAAAGGCAAAGTGACAGGCTAAGGCCAACAAAGAAAACCTTCTGCTGACCCCAAAGGCTAAGGCTTTTAAAACACGTCAGCCTTATTATGTGAAGAAGAAATACGGTACTGTGCTCGGTACGCAAGACGAATGGCAGCCAACTCACCGAATCCGCAGACCACTTGCTCCCATATGCTTCGACGACTCTGCTGTAGCTGTCCCGGAAATCTTCAGCCCGGCTTCTCCACCCCCATCTTCTCCAGTTCCATCTGAAGATGCTGCTGCCTCTGAAATCAACGGGTCACTGTCTCCTTTGCTCTTGGACGACTCTGCTTCTCTCCCGGAAATCCAGCGGTCACCTTCTCCATCCCTCTTCCACCACGCTGCAGCTTCTCCTTTACCGGGCATCCCCAGGTCACCTCTTCCACTCTCCATCGATGCCGCTTCTCTCCAGGGAACCCCCATCTCATCCTCCGTTGCACCCATCCCCCCAGATCTCCAGATGCCATGCACAAGCAGCTCGTTAGACCGGATCCTGAATGGGCTAAGTGTGGATCTCCCCGGGAATTCTACTGTGCTGGCAAAGCTAGATCTGCTTCTGGAGTTGGTGCTACATATGGAGCAACGGATGCTACAAATGGAGCAGCGGCTGGATCAACGGATGCTACATATGCAGCAACGTATGGATCAACGGATGGACAAGATAGAGGCAGACATAGCGGGCATACATTATTTGCTCGGTGTTAATGCCCCTGTTTCCCCGACGCTGGAGCAGGGGGGTGACATGGATGTGATGCATGGTACCTTCGACCCCCTTCCATCACCAAGCACACCCCCTCCACCAGAAGATACAGTGTACTATGCTATTGAGGAGGACATGACAACCCCGTCAAGACCACGCCAGGAGACAACCCGGCGACCACTACCGGAGGAAAGCTTCCTCCCAGACACCCTACCATTGCCCATCGCCTCAAGTACACCCGCTCCCAAAAGACCTCCTACACCCGCTCGCATAGAAACAGTGCCCGACATCTCCCTGTGCGATCTGACACCGGCGCTGAGGGAGAAGTATAGGGTGAGGAGTGCTGGTATACCACACAAGTATGCCTTGATCATATTTAAACACCATGTTCCCTACACATTGTACTGCAAGTGGGTGTTCAAAGTGAACTATGATGGGAATCGCCAAAAAAAGGCCCTTCCTGCCAATTTAAGGAAAAAGATTGTGGAAGAAATGCAGCGCTATTACCCTGTTACAGATCCTGTAATGAGAGGCGTTAGAGACTGCATTAATGGCTTTTGCGCCATGCAAGGCATCGGCCATGGCTGGAAAATGGGGAGGACTTTCAGTGAGACCATACTGTAATATTGTGCTGTACTGTACAGTACATGTTTTACCCTATAGTACCTGCTGTACTTAAACAAAGGATACTGAATGTTGTTGTGTGTTGCACGGGTTTTGTACTGTATTTGTAAATAAAAGTTTTTGGTGGCGACTTCAGCAATAAAAGAACTGGTTAATTTATCTCACACTCTGTACTACTGTACAAACTGCTTTTTGCTGCCAGACTGCAAACCCGCAAGACCAGCAACATTGTAACAAAAGAGCAATGAGCGCGCAATTGGCGTGGGAACTTCTGTTCTAAGGCCCCTAGAAATAATATTCTTTATTTTATTTATAAACTTACATTTATAAACCCCGTCACCCACCCCCGCTAAACACAATAAAAAATAATCACACACAGCATCCCCGCAATAAATAAATAAATAAATAAATACAAATAAATACATTTGAAATACATTTTTATTTATAGTGTAGATGTGCAGGGGGTCTCTGGAGCTGAACCGCACTGGTTTCAGGTTGGGGGACCCCGTGCCCCCCGATATACAGGCCCCTTTAGGGGGTGCCGGTATCCCTCTGCGTTAAAAGCCCCGATCACGTGATCGCGGCCTGTAAACCAAGCAGAGCAGAGGGATACCGGCACCCCCTAAAGGGGCCTGTATCTCGGGGGGCACGGGGTCCCCAGACCTGAAACCTGTGCGCTTCAGCTCCGGAGACCCCCTGCACATCTACACTGTGAATAAAACACACACATCATTAAAGAATCATTCTTTAGCTTAGCGGCTATGCGCTATGGTAAAGAAGCAGCATTTCTGTCTTTTTAATAATATTGTACAGTGAGCAGGGGGTTCCCTGAGACAGAAATCTAATCTCAGGGGACCCCCTGCTCCTGCACAATATTATTAAAAGTTCAGAAATGAGGCTTCATTAGCATAGCGTATAGCCGCTAAGGTAATGAAGGGGTTAAGGCATAATAACCAATAAATACATTCAATACACTACCCACTACCAATGGCAACCTCCGCTGCTGTACAGTAAAACAGAGAAAAAAATTAACACTTTCAAAGTAATGTCCCCTAAACCCTTAATCACCATAGCGGTTATTAACCGCTACAGTCATGAAGGGGTTAATCCACCCTCACCCACCCACCACTCGGGATGCCTACATACCCTCCCACACTAACTCCCCCCCCACCCGTGAGGCCTAACCACCCAGTCAGTACCCACAAGGGAGGCCTACCCACATACCGTTGGGGAAACACTCCACCCCCCACCCCCAGTCCCCGCAATCAAAACAATGCACAGCCCCACAATAAACAGCATTCTATTTATTAAATACATTACCCACCCCCTGTGCCCCCCCCCCCATACAGTAAATACAAGATTTATTCTTTTACATTCAGGGTCCATAACGCAGCCCCACGCTAGTCCCCGGTGGGCTGGCAGGGCACCTGGACAGACCTACAGTTTACCAGCAGCATTCCACAGGTTCTGGAGGCCTGCTGGTGGATCCTGCCAGCACCATGGCGCCCAGGTGGTCTCCTTGGGTCACCGTGAGCCACAATTGTGTCCCCACGGTAGGCCCAAGGATGTCTGGGAGCCCCGGGTCAAACCCACAGGTGTCTGCGGGGCCTCGGGTGGTTCCCATGGGGGTCTGGGGAACTCACGGGTGCTCACTACGGGTCCGCGGTGCCCCCACAGAAGTGGGACCACACATCATCATCCCCGCACCTACGGGTCGGAGGTGCCCCCACAGAAGTGGGACCACACATCGTCATGCCCGCAGACTACGGGTCCGCGGTGCCCCCACAGAAGTGGGACCACACATCATCATCCCCGCATGTGTCACCCATGGAACCACCAGCCTGATACCCTTTAGGATACCCGAGGATTCCCGCGGGTGGTCTCCAGAGGTCCCACGCAAAACCACGGAAGTAACCCTGAATGTAAAAAAAATAAACCTGGCCTATACATTCAATACATACACCCTCCCCCCCAACACCTACAGTACAATAATGTGCAAAATAACTATTATCCAGATATGGATAATAGATTAATTGCCCATTATTAAAAACATTAACTAGCATATACAAATAAATAAAGTACTACTGACCTCATCAATACGAAGTGTCCGACGCCAGCGCCTTCCTTCTATTGCCCACACAAAACATAGCCAAAACCAAGCCAATACATTGCAATTACATTCAGATATCAATTAACCCCTTAAACACCTTATCGGATAATAACCGCAAAGGAAATTAAGGGGTTAAGCCACACAGGCACGATACCCACCCTTCACCCATGAATTTGTACTGTGGCTTCATCATGCAACTATATATATATATATACTGTATATATATATACAGAGAGACAGAGAGAAAGAGAGAGAGAGAGAGATATATATACAGTATATATATATATATATATATATATATATATATATGACAAACAAAAAAGAAAAAAGCAGCGCCTCTATTAAGCTGAATCTATAAAGTTCATAACCAAATAATATAATTAATGAATAATAATAACTAATATGTACCATATAGTAAAAATTACATATATATAACCAAATCAATCAAGCTATAAACCAGGAAACAATATGATAATTGTATACATATAGATATTAACAAAAATAAATAAACAGAGAAACAAAAGGAATAAATGGATAAAATAAAAGAAAAAAATTGTATAAAAACCAGTCCTCAAAAATAAGTCCAGTAATGGTGTTGGTTCCGGTGTGGAGGGTCTCCGGCAGCTCTCAGTGTGGTCAAACCAAGTCCACAGTGAATCTAGGGGAAAAACAGGAAGAGAGAGCGCACGCCCATAGCGTAAAATAGTATTTTAATGAGGGGAGGGGGAGAGGGGGGATAAAAAATGCACTCACAAGGGTACAATAAAAACAAGCATTGTGTGATATAATCACCACCATCCGGTTCGTGTCTGCAGCGTCTTGGGGCAGTCCCAGTATTGCAGTATCAGGATCGTAGTCCCAACAGGTATCCAGGGCAGATAGTATTCAATACAACTGTATTAGAGTCCTGGAAGATGGCTCCGTGTAGTACAGGCTTCTGCAGCAGTTGCGCATGGATCCGTCCGTTCCAGCGCTCGGTGATGACGTCAGTGTCAATGCGTCTGACGTGATGACGCTCCCTGACGCGTTTCGTCACTCTCAGGTAACTTTTTCAAAGGGTGATGTGGAGATGGGGGAGGTCCGGTATTTATATAGAGAGTCCAATAATCTCAATTACTTTGATCGTCCCCCCTTCTCACTATACGTGATAGTTAATTAACCCCTTAAATGACAAACATCACAATGACCTATATAGACCAGGAGATACAATTACAGTTCACTGAGCACTTGGATAATGCAACGAAGTTAATGATATGCACTGATAAGTTTTTGAGAAACACTTATGTAGGTATTTAGTTTTATATATGTATTTTTCTACATATATTATATATAATATATATTTTTATTATATATATATATATTGTTATACTGCTAGAATTCTTATATATTTTATGATTTTTTCACCACATCCTCACTATTCCTGACAGCTGCCTTTGTCCGTGGCATAGGCATGATGTATGTTTGTTATGTATTTCCTAATATCTCCTGGTCTATATAGGTCATTGTGATGTTTGTCATTTAAGGGGTTAATTAACTATCACGTATAGTGTTTACATTATATGACTTTTGTGATATCAATTTGTCATGACCCCTGTGATGTTTCATGTAATATTGGCCAGGATGAATTTAAGGGGGAGCTTCATAGGATTCATTCCTATCTCTATTTATCTGTGAGTATTAATATCTACATTGTTTATAGGTCTATTTAATTATACCTTGATGCTTTATCATCTAAAAGATAGTTCCCCTTTAGATTCATATATGGCGAGCTATATTTTCTATGTGACAAATAATGCACTCTATCTCCAATCCAGCAAGCTTCTTTAAATATATTTAAATATTTTTAAAGATTTTTAGACATATTTTTATGTTTAAGGCATTTGCATATATGTTGGAGCACTTAGCACTTTCAGCTGAGAAGGGGGGACGATCAAAGTAATTGAGATTATTGGACTCTCTATATAAATACCGTACCTCCCCCATCTCCACATCACCCTTTGAAAAAGTTACCCGAGAGTGACGAAACGCGTCAGGGAGCGTCATCACGTCAGACGCATTGACACTGACGTCATCACCGAGCGCTGGAACGGACGGATCCATGCGCAACTGCTGCAGAAGCCTGTACTACACGGAGCCATCTTCCAGGACTCTAATACAGTTGTATTGAATACTATCTGCCCTGGATACCTGTTGGGACTACGATCCTGATACTGCAATACTGGGACTGCCCCAAGACGCTGCAGACACGAACCGGATGGTGGTGATTATATCACACAATGCTTGTTTTTATTGTACCCTTGTGAGTGCATTTTTTATCCCCCCTCTCCCCCTCCCCTCATTAAAATACTATTTTACGCTATGGGCGTGCGCTCTCTCTTCCTGTTTTTCCCATATATATATATATATATATATATATATATATACACACACGTTATATACACACCCATGATAAACCAATATACAGTACAAATAAATGTAGAAGGGTTATCAAAAGCATACTGCCCTACAACCAAACACGTCTCCATACAGACACTACATTAAAATCAATTTCCTTTAAAAATCCTAACTGATCTCACAATCTACTGTACTGTATATGATCACAAACCAATGAAAAAAGTCACATTCCAAAATGCATAAAATCTATGCACCATACTGTATACATTCTGCAAATTAATCAACGTAAACAAAAATCAATTAGCAATCATTATTTAGATCCCTAAACATTTCACACTCAATCATGAACAATGAAACCATTAACAGATTCACGCCTAGAGCAGAACAATTAAGCCTTTGAAAAAATATAAGTACCGACAAAAATACAACCTTTACAGTACAACCAAGGCTATCTATCCCTGACCTTCCTCAAACACACAATACAATACCAAGGAATAATGCATCTATCTAATTTTAAAATACTTTAAACTCACAAAATAATTAAAAACACATCTAATCCAGCTTTTAAAACATCATCATTTCTTACCCTGAATGTATACTGTACAGTATATCTCTCTAGACATATATATTGTACATACATACATACATACAGTGGCAAGAAATGATATACCACAAAAAAAAAAATACACATGTTAAAAAACCTTTTGAAAAAATTAACAAGTTAAATAAAATACATTTCTTTACTGTAGTTCACTTACCATTACTTGCCCCCACCGACTCCCGTTGCCCAGCTTACTCACGAACCAATCCACGATCAGGAACCCATAAAATAATAAACCATTCAAAATAATAAACATTAAACTAAAAATCCAAATCAATCCACGGGTCTTCTACTTGTAATACATCTTCATCTGTATTCTTCTTTCTTCTATCTCCTTCCGGGCGGGGCAGGGCGTGGTCTTCTTTCCATCATCGGCCACGCCCTTGTCTTTTTTCTTCTACGGAGGTCCTTCCTCCGCGGCGTCTGGCTGCAAAATGAGACGACATAGGCTTTTAAAGGCCTATGACGTCACATTTTTCGTCATGGTTCCCACGGTCCTGATTGGACCGTGAAAACCATGTGTTTTGGCCGATAAAAAAAAAAAGATGACGTCACTTAAAGGGAATGAAAGCACAGCCAATCAGAATGGCTTTGCTTCAATTGCCTTTAAGATGACGTCATGAAAAGGCACATGGCTGCCCTCACATGGTATGGTAGCCAATCAGAGCGTGGGAACTTTATCCCTACTCTGATTGGCTCTGGTATACCATGTGTCAGGGGCTTGGGGGAGAAAGGATGTGACGTCAATAAGGATAAAGTTCCCACGCTCTGATTGGCTACCGTACCACGTGACAGGTTTTCATTGACGTCACATCCTTTCTCCCCCAAGCCCCTGACACATGGTATACCAGAGCCAATCAGAGTAGGGATAAAGTTCCCACGCTCTGATTGGCTACCATACCATGTGTGCGCGGCCATGTGCCTTTTCATGACGTCATCTTAAAGGCAATTGAAGCAAAGCCATTCTGATTGGGTGTGCTTTCATTCCCTTTAAGTGACGTCCAAATTTTTTTTTTATCGGCCAAAACACATGGTTTTCACGGTCCAATCAGGACCGTGGGAACCATGACGCAAAATGTGACGTCATAGGCCTTTAAAAGCCTATGTCGTCTCATTTTGCAGCCAGACGCCGCGGAGGAAGGACCTCTGGAGAAGAAAAAAGACAAGGGCGTGGCCGATGATGGAAAGAAGACCACGCCCTGCCCCGCCCGGAAGGAGATAGAAGAAAGAAGAATACAGATGAAGATGTACACTATTACAAGTAGAAGACCCGTGGATTGATTTGGATTTTTAGTTTAATGTTTATTATTTTGAATGGTTTATTATTTTATGGGTTCCTGATCGTGGATTGGTTCGTGAGTAAGCTGGGCAACGGGAGTCGGTGGGGGCAAGTAATGGTAAGTGAACTACAGTAAAGAATTGTATTTTATTTAACTTGTTAATTATTTCAAAAGGTTTTTTAACATGTGTATTTTTTTTTTTTTGTGGTATATCATTTCTTGCCACTGTATGTATGTATGTATGTACAATATATACTGTATGTCTAGAGAGATATACTGTACAGTATACATTCAGGGTAAGAAATGATGATGTTTTAAAAGCTGGATTAGATGTGTTTTTAATTATTTTGTGAGTTTAAAGTATTTTAAAATTAGATAGATGTATTATTCCTTGGTATTGTATTGTGTGTTTGAGGAAGGTCAGGGATAGATAGCCTTGGTTGTACTGTAAAGGTTGTATTTTTGTCGGTACTTATATTTTTTCAAAGGCTTAATTGTTCTGCTCTAGGCGTGAATCTGTTAATGGTTTCATTATTCATGATTGAGTGTGAAATGTTTAGGGATCTAAATAATGATTGCTAATTGATTTTTGTTTACGTTGATTAATTTGCAGAATGTATACAGTATGGTGCATAGATTTTATGCATTTTGGAATGTGACTTTTTTCATTGGTTTGTGATCATATACAGTACAGTAGATTGTGAGATCAGTTAGGATTTTTAAAGGAAATTGGTTTTAATGTAGTGTCTATATGGAGACGTGTTTGGTTGTAGGGCAGTATGCTTTTGATAACCCTTCTACATTTATTTGTACTGTATATTGGTTTATCATGGGTGTGTATATAACGTGTGTGTATATATATATATATATATATATATATATATATATATATACTGTATATATATATCTCTCTCTCTCTTTCTCTCTGTCTCTCTGTATATATATATACAGTATATATATATAGATCCATGATGAAGCCACAGTACAAATTCATGGGTGAAGGGTGGGTATCGTGCCTGTGTGGCTTAACCCCTTAATTTCCTTTGCGGTTATTATCCGATAAGGTGTTTAAGGGGTTAATTGATATCTGAATGTAATTGCAATGTATTGGCTTGGTTTTGGCTATGTTTTGTGTGGGCAAGAGAAGGAAGGCGCTGGCATCGGACACTTCGTATTGATGAGGTCAGTAGTACTTTATTTATTTGTATATGCTAGTTAATGTTTTTAATAATGGGCAATTAATCTATTATCCATATCTGGATAATAGTTATTTTGCACATTATTGTACTGTAAGTGTTGGGGGGGAGGGTGTATGTATTGAATGTATAGGCCAGGTTTATTTTTTTTACATTCAGGGTTACTTCCGTGGTTTTGCGTGGGACCTCTGGAGACCACCCGCGGGAATCCTCGGGTATCCTAAAGGGTATCAGGCTGGTGGTTCCACGGGTGACACATGCGGGGATGATGATGTGTGGTCCCACTTCTGTGGGGGCACCGCGGACCCGTAGTCTGCGGGCATGACGATGTGTGGTCCCACTTCTGTGGGGGCACCTCCGACCCGTAGGTGCGGGGATGATGATGTGTGGTCCCACTTCTGTGGGGGCACCGCGGACCCGTAGTGAGCACCCGTGAGTTCCCCAGACCCCCATGGGAACCACCCGAGGCCCCGCAGACACCTGTGGGTTTGACCCGGGGCTCCCAGACATCCTTGGGCCTACCGTGGGGACACAATTGTGGCTCACGGTGACCCAAGGAGACCACCTGGGCGCCATGGTGCTGGCAGGATCCACCAGCAGGCCTCCAGAACCTGTGGAATGCTGCTGGTAAACTGTAGGTCTGTCCAGGTGCCCTGCCAGCCCACCGGGGACTAGCGTGGGGCTGCGTTATGGACCCTGAATGTAAAAGAATAAATCTTGTATTTACTGTATGGGGGGGGGGGGCACAGGGGGTGGGTAATGTATTTAATAAATAGAATGCTGTTTATTGTGGGGCTGTGCATTGTTTTGATTGCGGGGACTGGGGGTGGGGGGGGTTCCCCAACGGTATGTGGGTAGGCCTCCCTTGTGGGAAGTTAGTGTGTGAGGGTTGAGGGTTGTTAGGCCTCACGGGTTGGGGGGTTAGAGTGGGAGGGTATGTACAGTAGGCATCCCGAGTGGTGGGTGAGGGTGGGTTAACCCCTTCATGACTGTAGCGGTTAATAACCGCTATGGTGATTAAGGGGTTAGGGGACATTACTTTGTATGTTTTAATTTTTGTGTCTGTTTTGCAGAAGCGGAGGGGCCATGGCCAGGATGGGGGGGGGGGTTAACGGTATGTGGGTAGGGGGTGAGGGTGGTTAGCAATGCAGGGAGGGAGATTTACTGGTAACAGAAACATCTCTCTCCCTTCAATATAATCTGTTTAAAGCCCCCTCCCCCCTAATGTGTGTTTCTGTAAAATCTCTCTCCCTTCAATGTACAGATACTGTAATCTGTTTAACAGAAACATTAGGGGGGAAGGGGCTTTAGGCCTTTATCTCTCTCTCCCTTCATTGTAATCTGTTTAACACAAACATTCGGGGGGAAGGGGCTTTAGGCCTTTATATCTCTCTCCCTTCAGTGTAATCTGCTTAACAGAAACATTAGGGGGGAGGGGGCTTTAAACAATGCTGTGTATAATGTATAAGGTTTTTTACAATTAGATAGATGTAATCCTTGGTTTTGTAAGGGTTAGTTTGGTTTTAAATTGTCTTTTCTGGTTGGTACTTACAGTACAGTATATATTGATTTTGGTTTACTTGATTGGTTAAAATACTGTAGTTGACTTGTTTGGAAGTGTTTGTGTTTACTGGTAGAGTAGCTTGCAATTATATTGTTAACATTCATTTGCAGAATGTACAGTACTGTATATGGTGCATAGATTTAATGCTATGCATCATTTACAGTACAGTATACAATGTAAATGCAATGTACTGTGTGGATTGTAATGTTATGTTTTATATTGTAAAATAAGTTAGGATTATTAAATGGATTATTATTATTGTCTGTATAGAGAAGCGTTATCTGTAGGACAGTATGATTTTGATAACCATTCTACAGTACATGTATTTGTACTATTGGTTCATCATGTGTGTATATATACTGTATACTGTATATATATACTGTGTATATATATATATATATATATATATATATATATATATATATATATATATATACTGTATATATGTATATATGTATATATATATATATACTGTATATATATATATATATATATATATATATATATATATATATATATATACACACAGTGTATATATGTATACTGTATATATATATATATATATATATATATATATATATACAGTATATACAGTGTATATATATACAAAGTATATACTGTACAGTATATATTTATTTCTCTTCATGTATTTATTTATTTATTTAGATTTATTTATTAATTGTGGGGCTGCTGTGCGTGAATTTTTTTTATTGGGGGTGAGGGGGGTGTTTGGCCCTTGGTGTGAGTTTACGACTTGCAGCAGCAGCACAATTAATAAATAAATCTAAATAAATAAATAAATAAATAAATGACAATAAATACATTTGAAATACATTTTAATTAATAGTGTAGATGTGCAGGGGGTCTCCGGAGCTGAAGCGCACAGGTTTCAGGTCTGGGGCCCCCGTGCCCCCCGAGATACAGGCCCCTTTAGGGGGTGCCGGTATCCCTCTGCTCTGCTTGGTTTACAGGCCGCGATCACGTGATCGGGGCCTTTAACGCAGAGCACTCAGCACTCAGAAACACAGGCCAGGCAGATTTAACACACACACACAATAGGGGGAGGTTTTTTTACATACTGTAGCTTGCAGGGAAGCTTAACGCACACACACAATAGGGGGAGGTTTTTTTACATAGCTTGCAGGGAAGCTTAACGCACACACACAATAGGGGGATAGGTGGAGGGGTTTTTACATAGATTAGAGAGAAGGCAGGGCGTTTTAAAAGCGAGAATAGGGGGAGGGTTTTTTACATAGATTAGAGAGAAGGCAGGGAGTTTTAACACAGACGTGAAAAATATGTATTGAATGTATTAATTGTTTATTATGCCTTAACCCCTTCATTGCCTTAGCGGCTATCCGCTATGGTAATGACGCAGCACTTTCCGTATTTTTAATAATATTGATCAGGAGCAGGGGGGGGGTTCCCTGAGCATTAATTTCTGGCTCAGGGAACCCCCTGCTCACTGTACAATATTATTAAAATACACAAATGATGCTTCTTTACCATAGCGCATAGACGCGTGTTTATTTATACTGTATATTGTATGTGTTTTATTGATACTGTACATGTGCAGAGGGTCTCCAGAGCAGAAGCGCACAGGTTTCAGGTCTGGGGACCCCGTGCCCCCCGAGATACAGGCCCCTTTAGGGGGTGCCGGTATCCCTGCACATCTACACTATCAATAAAAATGTATTTCAAATGTATTTATTGTCATTTATTTATTTATTTTTTGGCGGCTGGCTGCTGTGTGTATTTTTTTGTTGTGGGTTGCGGGAGGGTGGGTATTCGCCCCAACGATGGTTGGGGAGGGCTTGCGGGGGGGGGGGGTAGCGGGAGGGCTTAACCCCTTCATGACCGTAGCAGTATTAACTGCTACGGTCGTGAAGGGGTTAAGTGCACCCGCAAACCCCCCCCCCCTCCCGCAAGTCCTAAACTCACACCAAGGGCCAAATACCCCCCTCACCCATCCCCACTAGACACAATAAAGCGGGCACGGTGGGTTAACCCCTTCATTGCCTTAGCGGCTATCCGCTATGGTAATGACGCAGCACTTTCCGTATTTTTAATAATATTGATCAGGAGCAGGGGGGGGGGGGTTCCCTGAGCATTAATTTCTGGCTCAGGGAACCCCTGCTCACTGTACAATATTATTAAATCTCTCTCTGCTGCAAACACATCTCGCCCCCAGTATGTGCAGTAATTTACTGAACATGTACTGTACTGTAGAATAAATGCATAGTTTTATTTATTCGGGTTTATTACACAGTATACTGTTCGGCTGGAAAACACCAGCATACTGTACAGCACAATATTACTGTATCCATCGAAATCCCCCCATTAGCCGTTTTCTTTTCTGAGGAAAAACAAAAAGAAAAGTTTTAATGTACAGTAATGGTCAGCCCCCTAAAGAAGTACCCAGCCAGCCCCACCAAAATAATACGGCAACAATACAGTACTCACCATACTACTGTATTTCCCATTCAGCTTGCGCAGGCACCGGTCCACTGCCAGTACAGCTTTCTTCATCATCCACGTCGATATTTTGCAGCGGGACTAGCCCACCTGTAGTCAGCAGGTGAGGCGGGAAATCGCTTAGGTACATGCAAGCTTCATCAAAACTGGCCGCGAAATCCGACTCTGCCTCAGCATCTGGCTCGGGCTCAGGGTTGTCACTGACGGTGGGTCTGTTATCGGAAGCCGGTGCTGGTGCTGGTGCATTGCTTGGCAGGGACTGTCGCTTCTTAGTTGGTTTTAACACGACCCTTCGCCTTTTGCCGCCTCCATGATCATAGATACGGGAAAAACCCTGTGACACACACCAATACCCTCCAACAAATTGGGGCTCAATACGGTGAAAACAGGGGTCACTACATAACCTTTTCCTTATTGCCCGCTTCCACAAATGAGGAGTTGGCGAAAATCTGTAAAAGTCATAGTTTTCGATAAAATACTGATAAATTTGAACAACTGTTGCCATCTTATCCTCTGTTGCATTAATAGCGGCCCATATCAAATAAGCATAACTTCTGTCAGGTTTTTGGAAAGCGGGCTCCACTTGAACACTCATGTCTCTGTATAATAGTGTAAGCGAAAATGATCTTTGTCTTTATTTAATACAGTACTGTACTATGTAAAGCCTAAATTGATACATTTTTTGCAACTCTTCCTTCAGTCTCAAGGACAAGTTACAATACTGTAGCATACTGTACTGGGATAAAGTATCTTTTTTTGTAAACGAAACAACTTGCAAAGCCCACACATTACTTAAGTCATGAGTTTATGCCATCTGGTGGACAAACGAAACATTGCAGCCTAGTAAATTCTTCTCGTTATCATTTAACAGATCGGGCCCCCGTCAGCCAGGCATGAACCGTGGCTGGGAAGGCAAACGCAACGCAGCATGCAAGAGGTGAGCAGCGGCGGATTCCAGGTATCTGCCAGGTACAAACCGGGCATTTGCTCGAATAAAGTGTGTCGGTGCAGTACATCCAAATGACAAAACATACATGGTAATAATTACAAGAAATGATGCTTCAGTACTAATAACAATGCTAATGCTAATAATAAAATATGTTTTTTTAGTTAGAAATTTTGGCCAAAACATCATAAGCTTGCACACCAAACGTCAAGGTAAACCATAATAAGTGCAAGTCCTACACTACACTGCATTTGTTCCCAATACCTCTGTATGAGGGGGAAGAACCATAATAGATTCATTACCTGCAGCAAGATGAGACAATCCACCATTAAAAAGGGGGAGTTGACGTGAGCTCTGGGGGAGGTGCCACAGCCTCCATACAACTGATACCAGTCAGAAATTAATTAAACACACAAACCCAGCAAGCTCAAACGCCCACACCCTCCTAATCTTGGCTATATGTAATGCCACATAGAGTGCAACTGGGCTGTGGCACATGAATATAGGAAAACACAGGGGGTGCTCAGTGCTACATCCATATGACAAAACATAAATGGTAATAATCACAAGAAATGATGCTTCAGTACTAATAACATTAACATGCCACAGCCTCCAAAGAGACATAGGTTAACACAGATACCCAGCAAGCTCAAACTCCCCCACCCATGTGTATATTCATTTGCATGTCTTAGACCTGAATATACAGGAACCTGTATATATATACATATACCCATACAGTAAGATATATACATATACCCATACAGTAAGATGCAATGGTTCTTTTACAAAATGCTTTCTTTTATGTTTTTTTTACATGTATTTTGGCTCATTTTTTTAAATATGTGTATGCTATTTTTTTTGTGCGTTCATGTTGTATTATGGCATATTTGGTGGTGTTTTTAATTGTTTATTTCTGTGTTCTTTTGGATGTTTGCATTTTAATAGTGGTTTATTTTTGGAGTTTTGATTTTGAAGGATGGTGTTTTTTTGGAGATTTATTTTATTTATTGATGGTTTTGTTTTGGTGTTGGAATAGTTCATTCTGGTGTTGATTTGGTATTTGATTAATTGATTGGTGGTAATTTTGTTGTGTTTACTTGTTTTTTTATGTTTATTTGGAAATTGTTTTTATAGGGTCACCATTGACTGGTGGCATAGTGTTAAATCATGTCCATATTATATTGGCATAATTTACCCATTGTGCCAATCATTTGGATTATTGGCATTTATTATGTGTTGATTTTTACATGTAATGTGTTTTATTTGGGCCTTTTTTGTTTTAGCTTCACCATTTATTGCTATAGTGGTAAAACATGCTCATATTATATGTACTATATGTACTGTATTTTATGTACCAATGAATGGGTGGAGGGTGGGGGTAGTGGGTCTGGGGTGGGCAGTTAGGCCTTTCGGGTGGGTAGCGGGCCAGTGTGGGTTAACCCCTTAATTACTACAGCGGTTATTAACCGCTAAGGTGATTAAAGGGTTAGGGCACATTAGATTGTATTTTGCTATGTATTCTATCTGGCAACGGAGGACATGGCCCTGCAGTAAGCTGATGAGGACACCCTTCACATTGGCAGGGGTAAGTAGAATGGTTTTTATTTACTTTATTTATGCTGGCTAATGTTGTGTTAAATAATGGGCAAATAATCTATTATCTACATCTGGATAATAGTTATTTTACCCATTACTGTACTGTGAGTTTGGGGGGGGGAGGGTGTATTTATTGAAATGTAGGTCATGTTTTTATTTTTTAAATACAGGAATGGTACCACAGGCCAGCAGGAACCCTTGGGGACCACCTGAGAACCCCACGGACACACACAAGGACCACTTGAGGGCCCCCAGATACCCGTGGGGATGACCCGGGGACCCCAAGACATCGCAGGGACCACCCGTGGACCCCGTTGGGGCCCAAAAAACCCAAAGGGACCACCTGGAATCCCACGGAACCTTGCGGGGACCACCCGAGGGCCCTCAGACACCTGTGGGAAACCCCAGGGTTGCACTGTGGGGCCTGCGGACACCAGAGGGAACCCCCGCCGGACTGTGATATTAATCCTGTGTGTAAAAATAATAATAAATTGTTTTATGTGAAGGCACAGGGGGTGGGTTGTGATTTGGTGTTTATTAGATATTGTAATGTTTATTGGGGGCCTAGGAGGTGGGTAGTGGGGCTGTTATGTGTATTGTGTTTATTGTGGGTAGTGGGGGAGGGTGAAGGGGGTTGTAGTCCAAAGGATGTATATTTAGGCCTACCAGGTGGGTAACCCCTTCATTACTTTAGCGGTATTAATCGCTAAGGTAATGAAGGCGTTAAGTCCACCTGCAAGGCCTAAACACCCACCAAGGGCCAAATACCACCTTTACCCACTCCCACTACCCACAATAAGCGTGATACTGGTGGTTAACTCCTTCACTGCCTTAGCAGGTAGCCACTAACGTAATGAAGTGGGCTGTAAATGCATTTTTCAGGCATATGATTCATGCTGGGGGTCTCCGGTGCTCATATTCATTGATATCAGCTCCGGAGTCTCCCGGCTTCAATCCAATGCAGGTAAAATGCATTTTATTTTCTAAGTGCCGTCTGGCCGCTTCTCCCCGCCTTCTTGCCAACTTTTTGTGGCGAGGCGATTTGGAGAGGAAATCTCCATTCTAGATTGGCAAATAGACCCGAGAAGCTATTCGGGGCTACTTGAATAGCATGAGTTTGAAAACATGGAAAAAAGTGGACTTTCGCCGCATGCTTCGAGAATTTTTTAACTCGCTAAAAAAACCGGTGAGAATCTCTTTTATCGCCGACTTATCGGAGTTTAATAAATAGCAGTAGGCTAAGTTGGGTGGGATTTTCCACTTCAATTTATCTATTTAAATATTGAATAAATACATATACTGAAAATTTAATTTTATAATTTTTTGGGTATAAGACATTATTAGAACTTAATTAACTATGTTTCAAAGGTTATAGACGAAGGCAATAGGCAACTGAGTTTTTTTTTATATATATTGAATTGTCTCTAAGATAAAACATAAATGTGGTTAGAAATTGTATACGGAATTAACATAAAATGAAGAAACAATCTTCCTTTTTCCATAATAATGAACTGATAAATATACATCTAGGAGAGGTTGGTCCTAAATAAATAAATAAAACAATGGAGACATATTTCATTGCAATCCTATAAATTTATTTGTAGAATAAGAAGTTGATTGTTATATCCATTAAGAAATACAATGAATTAAATATAAAAAAAATTCTAAGCATTTCTATATACCATAAATTGGAATACAGTAGGTGCAGGTGCAACAAACTATCTTAACAAGGATCAACCATCCTAAAATATATCACAGATGTATTTATAAATACAGTTGTGTGAAAAAGAAAGTACACCCTCTTTGAGTTCTATGGTTTTGCATATCAGAACATAATAACAATCATCTGTTCCTTAGCAGGTCTTAAAATTAGGTAAATACAACCTCAGATGAACAACAACACATGACATATTACACTGTGTCATGAATTATTTAACAAAAATCAAGCCAAAATACCTTCTTTTGAACAGGTCATAGAATGTTTTGAACCCCACACCCCAAAATAAAAATTACAATATGCCATCCACCATATAAAGTACAGTATACAGTACATGACTGTAGTGTAGAATAAAAAAGCTAGTGATTGATTCTAAGAATAGCAAAAATTGTTATGCAAAGCGCATGTTTAGAAACAAAACAAAAAAAGGAGTCTTTTTTTCCAGACTTGAAATTAATTGCAGAAAATATTAAAAATGCATAACTAGAGTCAGTTTTTTATATACATGTACGGTGTACACATGGTGTACAGTCCAGTTAACAATTGTGCAAGGATACTGTAGGAATGTAGAAAAAAGCACACAGCTTTGAGGTTTATAAGTTTTACTTATGAAGCGCCAAAATTTGATAACGTCTTCAAGGTCGAATCGCAATGGACCACTGTGGTAGTCTTGGTTTTATTCTGTTTTAAAAACCTGCAAATTGACACAGTAGCACAAACAGAACTGTACACATTACAATTCATTAATTTCTGCCACCTGTCGGATACGCGAAGAATTGCACCCAAATAAATCCGAAACCATTATATTAAAACAGATCAACAGCGGTAAACCTGGCGGTGTGAGGGCGGCGTGAATGCGTGAATGCGGCGTGAATACCGCGTGGAATACCGCAGAGCACACGAAAATGGATTCAGGATTTGCTAAAATAATGGCCGCTGCATATATATATATATATATATATATATATATATATATATATATATATATATATATATATATATATATAGATGTAGAGGTATCGGTACCGTGTTAGCCAAGCTTTGATAATCAAAAATGAATAGACGATACCGTTCTGTGTCTAACAAAATGCTTTTATTTGTGCAAGCTTTCGACATACACTGATCTCTTCTTCGGCGATGCTACAATGAATGAAGCCAAAAAAAGTTTTTTTACTTTAAAACAGTGCATACTGGAATGTGATCTGTGATTGAAGTCTATCCCTCCCTATATATATATATATATATATATATATATATATATATATATATATATATATATATATATATATATATACATATAGAACCCAGCAAACAGCAGGCACTCCACTAGAAAATAATGTACTTTAGGTGCTAATCCCATAAGGTAATAATATGATATACAATACTGTTGTTTAGACGAAATCACACAGGCAGCACTCAATTGTTAGGTCAAAAAAAAAGAATATATTGTGAAACAAAGACACAGAACCAACGTTTCGGTCCACCACGGGGACCTTTGTCAAGGTGGTGCATATATATAAATAATCAAAAATAAATAGACGATACCGTTCTGTGGCTAATGAAATACATATATATATATTACACATACATCTGAAGACACTAAAAATGACTTTGACCTCCTCCTCCGAGAAAAAAAAGGCAGCCTTTTTGAGACTGATCCACGGATCAAAGTAATTTACTAATCCGGATCCTGGGTAGGATTTAGGCAAAAAATGTGCCCATCTCTACTAGAAACCAGTGAATTATCCATATTTCTGTGTCCTACCTTTTCCGAAAGTGAACATTTGGAGAGAAAAAGAATGTGCTTCATGGTTTTGCTAAGACCAATTCCAAACCATCTCTGAAACTGTGCTCATGTACCAAAACGCACCCAACCAACTTAATTTGATGCAGTTCACTATGTGCCAGCTCTAGATTATAGTGTATATTGTTATTTCTGTGTTGAGAATGTATTAGCTGGAATGAAAAGGAAGGTAGTTTATGCACTAAATAAAAAAAAACCAGTTCTTGCACTATTGTAACTAACTAGTATGCCCGTTAGTGTATCTAGTAGATACATGAATCTATGGATTTATCTTTTCTACTAAGGGGAAGAAATACTGTATGCAGTAATTAGGAGACAAAGTGTTAAGAAAAGTCCGCAGACTATGTAATCTTCCAATCCAACATTTCAAACAATAGCACAATACATAAGTGCAAATTGTTTATTTACAAGGCAGTGGTATACCATTGCCTTGAATATCTTTGTCAACTCATAATTATTTAAGCTCTTTCAAGGCAATATTTCAAATGGTTATGTTGACGAAAGCATGTAATTTAGGGCATAATAAAACTCCTAAATGCTCTACTTGTCAAAAGAGATTATATTAACTTCTACTTGCTTTACTAAGATTTTGCATGCTGTAATTATCTATATTTTTATGATTTCCAGTTATAAATCCTTAAAACTGAAATTATTTTGTTCTTAATATATTGCATTTGTCTTGAACTTGTTTACTTTCCTTTCGGTCCCTTTGTTAGGCTGCTCTTGAGCACACCGGGAAGGTGCCGGATAAAGATTCAATCAGATGTTCTTTTCTAAAAGGACCTATAAAATGTCACTACAGTATGTGTTCATTTTAAACAAAATCATGGACAATTAAAGCTTTCAGTTTAAGTTGTTTCAATGTTTCAGGTACATTGGTAATACTTTACTAGGACAAAGGACAGACAGTCAGAAAATTTTGAGATTTACTGGTCATTCTGCATTAGCATTTTATTTAATATACAGATGCAGCATTATGGTTGGTTGCGCTGTCACCCCTAAATCCGCTGCGGCACCGTGGTTTCTACATCTGTTCTTGCCTTGTCCCAATAAGGAGACATAATGGCCCATCTGAATGGTACTCACGTTGTGTGAATCCTATCGGAATGCACCTGTCTGTAAGACAGAGGTCCCTAACTCCAGTCCTCAAGGACCGCTAACAGTGCAGGATTTAAGGATAGCCTCTCATTAGCACAGGTGGCCCAATCATTTTGACGGAACCACCTGTGCTATAGCAGGGGTAACCATAAAACCTGCACTGTTAGTGGTCCTTGAGGACTGGAGTTGGGGACATCTGCTGTAAGAGATGCAGAGTAAGAGTGAGACTGAATCAGTCACTCTACCTGCGAGTCTCCAATAGGTGATCACATGGCTTTTATTTTAATAACCCAGTATTAAAGCAGAGGGTCTCTGGAGATGAACCGCATTGATTTCATCCTGGGAACCCTCTGCTTCCTGAGTTACAGGCTCCATTATGGGGTGCCGGTACCCCCACCATGTTTAAATTCTCCCGCACCACGGCCCACGTGACCTGGACATTTTTAAACAATATAGGGAGATACCGGCACATCATAATGGGGGCCTGTAACTTATGAACCAGGTGGTCCCCAAGGCTGAAATTAATGCGGTTCAGCTCCGGAGAAACACTGCTTCAATACTGTGTTATTAAAATAAAATAAAAGCAGCTTCAATACCTTAGTGAATTATTTTCGAGCACAAACACAGTAAAACATTGGACACACTGTCCCTTTAAGACAAAACAGAAAGCATAAAAGAAAGCCTACTCCACTTTGGGAGACTTACTAAACAGGACAGGCCCTAGCTACCAGACTGGCTGGCTAGCCCAGTTACCAAAACATAAAAAACAATATCTGGGAACAATCTAAAAGTCCTTATCTGTGTGTACTGGTCCGGTGTCTCCTGTTCGTCCAGGTAAAGGTCAGATGCAGGCGCTGCAGTTCTGCTGCTCCCGGGAAGTTTCTCAGGTAGACTCATGTTCTGTTTCTGTGCAGGCTTCTCTGTGGTGCAGGGCTTTGAAGTCCCTGTTTTTCCCAGGCAAACCCCTCTGGGTCCCTGTAGGCTGGAGCTTGGTTGGTGCTGGATGGGAATCCCATAAGGGCCACAGGCAATCCTCTATGACCCCCCTCTCTTGCTATAGCAGGCAACCCTGACAAGTAGTGCCACAGAGAAATTTCCCGGTGCCAAGGACTACAGTTCTGACCGGGCCTCCCCCCTGTCGGCAGAGTTGCGAGCCCCATTTAATTTCTTGTGAGTCCCCTCTATTTCCCTCCCTCTTCCCATATATTTATCTCTCTCTCACCTCTCACTCTTCGCCTCCATCAATTACCACACTCTCATACAATCCCTGCCCCCTTGCCTAACATGTATTTTTCTCCCCTGCGTCTCACTCTTACTCCCTCTTTTCTTCACTCACCCCCTCTCTCCTCTGACAATCTAATTGGTAGGTAGAAATTACGTACAGAGGCAGTAGGAGGGAATTCTGGTAAGTGCTTCTATAGGGGACCAAGTGTCTAGTATTATCCACGGTGCTACTCATATGCTTCTTTAAGCAAGTGTGTCTTAAGGTGGGTCTTAAAGGTGGATAAAGAGGGTGCTACTCGGGTATTGAGGGAAAGGGCATTCCAGAGGTGTGGGGCAGTCAGTGAGAAAGGCTTAAGGTGGGAGATGGCTTTAGATACAAATGGGGTAGAGAAAAAACATCCTTGAGCAGAACTCAAGAGCCGGGATGGAGCATAGCAAGAAATTAGGGCTGAGATGTAAGGAGGGGCAGAGAAGTGTAAAGCTTTAAAAGTGAGGAGGAATTGAGTGTGATATGCGTGATTTGATAGGAAGCTAGGAGAGTGATTTGAGCAGGGGAGACGCTGAGACAAATTTAGGAAAGAGTAGAGGGATTCTGGCAGCAGCGTTTAGGATAGATTGTAGGGAAGACAGGTGAGAAGCAGAAAGGCCGGACAGCAGGAAGTTGCAGTAATCGAAACGGGAGAGAATGAGGGCCTGAGTCAGAGTTTTAACAGTCGAGCAACGGAGGAAAGGGCATATCATTGTAATATTTCAGAGGAAAAAGCGACAGGTTTTAGAAACGTTTGGAATGTGAGAGAGGAGAATGTGAGAGAGGAGGCAGCGTGCTTGGGTGAGTGATAGTACTTAAAGCAGTAATGTTGAAGGAGGTAGTAGGGCCAGGTTTGGGAGGAAGTACAGATGCAGCCACGAGTATCCGAACACTTGCCTTGTAAAATCTGGGGAAATCTCCCAGTAATGCTGCAACATTTCTGTGACATTTATGCAGAAGGACTAATGGCCCATCGATTTACACAGCGGGGGTCCCTGTCAGTCGCATTCAGTTTGAATGTGTTAATCCGATGGGGCCATTAGTCTGTCTGCAGAAATGTCACAGAAATGTTGCAGCATTACTGGAAGATTGCCCCAGATTATCCAAGGCAAGTGTTCGGATACTCGTGGCTGCATCTGTATGAAGAGCTCAGTTTTTGCATGTTAGTTTTAAGTCAGCGTAGGGCCATCCTGGAAGATATTGAAGAGAGCCATTCAGAAACTTTGGTCTGTACAGCAGGTGTAAGGTCAGAGGTTAAAAACTAAATTTGAGTCATCAGCATAGAGGTGATATTTAAGCCCAAGAGATGTGATTAGGTCACCTAGAGAAACTGTGTACATATAACAAGCACCAAGAACAAGGCAGGAACCCTGTACTGAGGTGGGAAAGTATAGAACTGCGTACCCACAGCAGTGGAGGCATGCCTGGAGGGTGAATAGTCAAGATTGTCGGGTCTGGGTTGGAGAGAGTGGGTTGGTCTTTATACTTGCCAAGGTTGTAGGTAGGTGCCAAGAGAGTAGTCAGAGTCCGAGGTGCCATGGTCAAAGTTTGGAGCCCGTAGAGAAGTAGATTGTCTGTTTGCCATGGTCAGGGATGGAGATAGTTGGAAGGTCAGGGGCAAGCCGGGGTCAATAATCGAGAGCAGGGTCCAAAGTCTAGCTGGGTCGGAACATAGGAAGGCAAGCAACAACAAGGTATACAGCACAAACAGAACAAGGCAGAGACAGAGACGTGGAAACACAAGGCTAACAATAACTATGCTCAGCCAAAGAGGACGTGACAGAGCTGAGCATATATAGAAACAGGGGTCCAATGAGAGAAGGGGGTGGAGTGGAGGAGCAGCCTCTGCAGAGGCAGTGATAGGCTGTGAGAAGCAGGAGAGAGGTGAGGGAGATATTAGAGTTGACGTGCAGCTGGGGAGCGGTGCACGCGCATCACGTGTGAACACCACAATGGGTGGCCGCGCGGCACAAGCGGAGGGGCGGAGCCAAACTCAGTGGGAACCTTGAAAGCCCTCTGTAGGCGCGCAAGGTCTGTAAGGTGCACGGGAGACTGTACAGCAGGGGGCAAGGAGGAAGCACACTGTGGGGACGTGCTCAGATCATTTGCAACGTGATGCTGTGGGGGCCAGTTTGAGGGTCGGTGTCTTCAGCCTGATATTTTTGGAAGAGAACCACACCCTGTCTCCTGGTTTGAAGATGGGCACCTTGCGCCGATGACGGTCCGCTTGAACCTTTTGTCTGCGAGTTGCTTCCACAAGAGTCTTCTGAATCCTCTTCCATGATTCTTGTAAACCAGTGAAGAAAAAAGGGGTGATAGCGCAAATAACTGGAATCAAAGTGAACGTGATAAATGAAATATATACTGTCCTTTACAGAAAGTGCAGCTCCCAGAACAGGACTCAATCCCAGTCCAGATAACAAATGGCAAGAAAACACAGGGGCTCAAATTTCATCGAGGACATGAAAAGAATAAAAAGCAAAAAATAGTGCAACATTGTATATCAATATAAAACAGTATGGGTGAATCTTTCAATGATAGACTCACGTGTTTCACGTGATAAACAGGCAGTTCAGTTGTATAGAGTAACCAACTCTGAATCAATCCAGGTAAGTACTTCACACTGTCACAGATGATGTCCCAAATGATCCATAAGAGAAATAGAGGGAGGGGAATCCCACATACAAGGAGAAAAAGGAAATATAGTGTAAAATTGCTTTAATTAATACAAACCACATAGTAATGCACTTACATAAGTGTATTTGAGGTAGGCATTCAGACCACCCTGGGTCACAACAAAAGAGATAGGCAGACAACACTCCCAAAGCAGACTTAGATCCTGCTGCACAGCCGATAGGCAGTCATTGAGCTGAGTAATGAAGTCCACCAGCAATAAATGAACGATCATGTGTTTTTTTTGCCATGATCCTTGTAAAGAATTTATTCTGTTGTCCGCTGCTGGGACCCCAGAGGCAGGAGAGGAAATGGGAAGCCGTGCCGGGTGAAATCCATGATTAATAAAGAATGGTGATTCTTCTGTAGATTCGTTCCTTAAAGAATTGTGGGCAAACTCTGCCCATGGGAGAAGGTCCACCCAATCATCTTGGGCATCGTAAATGAAGCACTGTAAATATTGTTCCAAAGTTTGGTTAGTTCTTTCGGTCTGTCCATTGGTCTGGGGATGATACCCTGAAGAAAAATGACGAACATTGTCGATTATTTGGGCGAATGCATGCCAAAATTTAGAGACGAATTGAGGACCACGGTCAGATACTATGGTCAGTGGTACCCTGTGAACACCAAAAATCTCTTTGACAAAGATATCCGCTAAGGTAGCAGAATTTGGTAGGCCTTTGAGAGGGATGAAGTGAGATTATTTTGAAAATATGTCAACGACAACCAAAATAGTATTCATTCCTTTAGAAATAGGAAGCTCGACAATAAAATCCATAGAGAGATGACTCCAGGGGCATTCAGGCACTGGCAGTAGGCGTAGGGGACCCAGTGGTTTGTTGCGTGCAGCTTTCCCCTGAGCGCAGATGGAACAGGACTTGACGAACTCCTAAATGTCCTTTAGCATAATAGGTCACCAGAAGGTTCGTCTGATGAGGTCAGAAGTTTTTCTGGTCCCAGGACGACCGGCAGACTTAGATGAATGACCCCAGTCTAGAATCTTTTTACGAAATTGAGGAGCAGCATATAGACATCCATCTGGCACCTCAAGACCATCGGGAATGCATGTTTGAGTAGCCAAAAGCAGGAGACAGGTGAGGGAGATGTTAAAGTTGACACGCAGCTGGGGAGCGGTGCACGCGCGTCATGTGTGCGGCGTGCGGGGCGGGCACGTGCAACAACAGAGGGGTGGAGATAAGCTCCGTAGGAACCTTGAAAGCCTTCCGCACTTTGTAAGGTGCACGGGAGGCTGTAAAGCAGAGGTAAGGAGGAAGCACGCCGTGGGGGACGCGCTCTCAGCTCATTTGCAACGGGATGCTGTGCAGCAGGAGGTAAGGAGGGAACACGGTGAACACATAAGTCCATAATTGGTAGTCCAGTGGTAGTGGAGTGCCCCCCCAATGAATATAACACAAGTGAAGGGGAATGTGACTGGTGGAGTCGGCTTAGACATCCACAGTGATGTACACAATATAACCACCCAATCAGTAATAGTATGAAGGAGGAACAATGTCCATTGGAGACAGGATTTGAATAAGGCACTGCGGCACTTTACCTGTACTGCCCAAGGGGCACTCACAAAATCTTCAGCGTGCAATCCATCTGATGTAGATACAGGAAGAAGATAGGCGTAGATAGAGCACAGCTCCAGACATCCTGTAGTAAAAATCCAGGAAAACAAACCAGGCCACTCCAAAATAGTAACAAAAAGAGGTTATTTAATGCTGGCTAGACATACAGGGAAAAGGGGGACTGAATGAACGCACCTACGCGTTTCGTACAGGGGTACTTTATCAATATTATGAAGACATAGAAGAGAATGACCCCCAAAACATCACCAGTGATTATGTATTCAATTATCTTGACAACATCCAGAGGTTTAAGAAAGCTAAAAGAATGTTTGATAATCAACCAGACATGGATTGTGAGGATTCCTCTGATCTACATGATCTTTTTCTTAAATTAAGCAAACTACTTATTAATGATACTAGACTGTGGCGGGACGTCATATTTTTGGAAAATTACTTGCTGGTGAAAAGGATTCCTAGGGGGCTACGGGTAAAAAAGTCCCCCACTTTTGGCTTTATAAATCAGGAATTTGAGAGAGAATGGACAATGATTTTAAATGATTGCTCATTTAAGTTAATATCACTGATTGTTAAAGCCAAATCCAAGGAAAAATTGGATTTAGAGAAGGACATTAAGACCTCACAAACACATCTAGCCAAATTCTCCAAAATGGAGGGGTTAAAGCCCTAGATACCAATTTGGCTAAATCTATTAAAGATCTTGAAAAGGATATATTGGTTATTAAACAACAAAAATTTGAGCGGGACAAGCTCGATTGCGAGCGCAATCAGGTGTATGTATGGGAGAGAACTACACCTAATAGAAGATCCAATCGCAGTTCACATCCCACTCACTCCACACCAGAGGACAAAACCAGCAATTCTTGGGTCAAAAAAAAATATTGAAATCAAAAGGAGATTCGGACATATCAGACACAGAGAATTTGGGTCATACTGCCTCTTTCTTTACAACACATGAAGAGGATAACACACAGTCTGAGTCAGAAGTACCTAAAGAACAATGCTCTTTTTGACAACGCAAACAAAAAGAAAGAGCTACAGAATACAAATCTCGTCCGAATAACTCGTCTGAGTCCTCTGGTCAACCATTTGTGCCAAAAAACGCAAAAGAACAAGACAGGGCAAGAAAACAAAAAAGTCAATACAAAGGAGCACCGTCCAAAGGGAAGAAGAACTTTTAGAGGGGGAATGTGCAGTTATTAACATTTCAAACGTGACACTCACTGACAATGAACTATCACTGTTAAATAAGGGCATGGGGTTTGTCCCTGAAACAAACTTCGATCTGTTTCAAACTATGATTAAAGTAAATAAATTTATTAGGAAATGCACACTGAAAAAGTTCTTCAGTGATAAAGATCAAAATACTAATGTTGAACAATCTATGAATGCAACATCTGAATTAACTATTAATAATGTTGATGTATCTTTTACAGGTGTTCTATAATCAGAAACTAAATCAGATAATTCTCATGTTTTTTTCCTTTAGGGAACAGTGTTTAGTTCAGGACTTAGAAGAATTAGACAACAGTTCAGGATCCACCTTTGACCCTGACAATTTTTTGGGGAGACATAATACGGGCCTTAAAAAACAATCATTATTTTATCCTACTTTCGTTAAGGGTAAATTTCTCTCCACTTTTGAGAGTCTAGTGGAGAGGGATTTGAGATTATTGCAAAAAGGCTTCACCTTTGATTTACCTTATTATAGTACTCATGGTGGAATCTCAACCCTGAGGAAATTAAAGCCCTAGATGAACTTAAGAAGAGTAAACTGTTAATTATCAAGAATGCTGACAAAGGAGGAGCGGTGGTGGTAAAGCATAGGGACGACTATCTCAGAGAGGCTTTACGCCAGCTCAGGGATGTCTCTTCTTATGCTGTACTACCATCTGACCCTACACAAAAATATCAGAGAGAACTCAGACATCTCTTAGATTTAGGCTCTATGTTGGGAGTTCTGAATGATAACGATATAGACTTCTTGTACAAACCCTCCCCTACCACGCCCGTGTTTCACCATCTCCTGAAGATTCATAAGACATTGGTCTCCCCACCTGGGAGGCCAATTGTCTCAAGTAATGACTCTTTGGGGGATGGTGTCTCGCGGTACGTGGATCATTTTCTTCAACCTTTGGTGCAACAATTTCCGTCTTATATTAGAGATAGTAGTCATTTAATTAACACTCTTGATGGTTTGAAATGGAAAAGCAATTTGATATGGGTGACATTAGATGTCACGTCTCTGTTCACTGTCATATCCCATGAACATGGTTTGACAGCTGCTGATTATTTTCTTAATAGGTCTTATTTATCTTTTAACACACAAATAATCAGCTAGGATTATATAAAGCCCCCTATTATTGCACTCTAGATAGGTGACAAAATGAGTGTATTGTCATATCCAGTGGTTGACAAATCACCAAAAAATCTACTCGCCACACAAAAAATCTACTCGCCACCTAGTACCAAACGTGTGCTGCTTGGGCCAATATTTACTCGCCCGGGGGTTAAATCCACTCGCCCGGGGCGAGCAAATGTATAGGTTTGTCGAACACTGGTCATATCATAGAAGGCCACAAAATAACATATTCCCTAAATTTTCTTCCCCTTTCTCAAGGGGGAGGAGTCAGCTGCCGTTATACTAGACGCAGGAGACTGACAATCAGGTGGTATATTACCTCATTGAGTGCACTTTACACCTTATCCTGCGGTGTTCCAAACTTATTTTGGCATTTTGGTTTATTACCACACATGATTGTGTGGGACTTTGCAGCTTCACACAGTCTCAGTATATTTATAGCTGTGTGTTTTGAACAGTACCTGTTAACGTGTTTGTTCCGTCAAGAGTGACTCCACACATTTGGGGATTTTATCCATGCACTCTTGTGCATTTTTATGGTGTCTCGTCGTTTTTATAGTATTCTATTAAAGTATTTGTTATTTTCATTTGAGCGTGACCTTTTGCGGTTTACCCTATTTAGGGAATAGGTTATTTTGTGGCCTTCTATGATATGACAATACACTCATTTTGTCACATACCTAGAGTGCAATAATAGGGGGCTTTATATAATCCTATCTGATTATTTGTGTGTTAAAATTGTGTTCTTTTCCCTTGCACCAGGTAGATTATTTTCAGGTTTTGTGTATGTTTGTTTGGCGTAGCGACGTGTCCCCTGTGTATACTAGGTCTGATTTATCACCTGCACAAATCACTTTTATTTTAGATGCTATTCACTTTCTTCTAACGCACAATTTTTTTCTGTTTAATGGGGTTCATTATCTCCAGACACGTGAACAGCAATGGGCACTAGTTTTGCCCCCTCGTACGCCAACCTTTTTATGGGTTGGTGGGAACTGTTCCATGTGTTTGGAGAACTGAACAAATATAGGGAGCACATTTTGTTTTATAATAGGTATATTGATGATTTGTTATTAGTTTGGGATGGTGATGTCACTACATTGCACGCATTTATTTTATCACTTAACACCAATAAATTTAACCTTTATTCACATATTCATATCATACACAACAAATAAACTATTTAGATTTATGTTTATACCACTCTTCATATTCAGACTACACTTTATCGTAAACCTAACTCTCGTAATACTTTTTTGAGACCCAGCAGCTGTCACCCTCCCACCATGTTCAGAGGGATACCTAAAAGTCAGTTTATCAGAGCACGCAGAAATTGCTCGAGTGAACATGACTATCAATTACAGGTTAAAGACCTTTATTCACGCTTTTTGCAGAGGGGTTATAATAAGAGGGACTTGAACAAATCTTTATGTGAAGTCTCGGCCATGGACAGGGAATCATTGTTGAGACATGAACCCAGACCTACTAAAACTAACATCAGTCCCTCTTTCATTACCCCATATAGTAAACAAGCAACAGCCATTAAACAAATTTTGGGAAAACATTGGAATGTGTTGACATTGGATCCAGTGTTAAAACCATATGTCGTATCAGGTCCCAATGTTGTTTTTAAACGCGCCAAAACTTTGTCCAACTTCCTATCTCCAAGTCTATTTGAATCTAATAAAGCAGATACATCTCGATTACCCTATGGAACATATTCATGTACCCATTGCAAAGCTTGCTCAAAAATGAACCAGAGCAAAACATTCTGCTCATTTAATACTAGAAAAACCTACAATATTAAGTCCTTTTTGAACTTTTATTCTACATATGTAATTTACTTATTGAGATGTGGATGTGGCCGACAATACGTCGGAAGGACGACTAGATGTTTAAAAGTTAGAATCCTTGAGCATTTACGCCTTATTAAAAGTGGGGATCAGAATCACCCTGTATCAAAGCATTTTTCTAACTGTTCACTTGGTAATTTGAATTCATTTTCATTTCAAGGTATTGAACATGTTCCTATTCCCCCACGTGGTGGGGATAGAACTAAACATTTAGATAGACATGAGTCCTATTGGATTTTTACCCTTAGAACAAGAATACCCCTAGGTATGAACATTGATTTGGATTTAAGTCACTTTTTATGATAAATTGATTTTTTCACGGAAAGTAAATAATTTTGTATAGGCACATTTATTTATTATTTTTTATAATTTAATTTTTATTATCATCACTGTATTGATATATATATTTAAAAAAAATATTATTATCATTATTAAAATTTGCTTTGCATTCCCAATCAATGTTCATATTTAATCTGCTGTTATGAATTGGAGGTCTTCATTAATCAACTCTTCACTTTTATGATGTGTCCAATTAATTCATTTTTTAATATTAATGATATGGACATATACTTTTCAGTTTATATACTGTATATATATATATATATATATATATATATATATATATATATATATATATATATATATATATATATATATATAGGAGTTTATGAACTGATTGAATTTAATCATACACACAAATCAAGTCTTCTATGAATTACAAGATTTTTTTTTCTTTCCCAGAGTTTAGATACGGTACTGTTATTGATATTATATCATTGTATTGCATTAATATGTACTGCATATATGTCATCATATTGGTTTTAATCAATTACACATATTCAATGTTTTTTGTGCTTTAATACAGTACAGTATCACTGGGAGGCTGTGATTTATTAATCAGAAAGTTGTTTGTCCTTTTTTTAGTGATATATTATGTTTTTACCAAGCAATTTTGCATATTTTTGTATTGTTTTGTCTTTTTTGTTAATAAAGTTGTATGTTGTGAAAAAAAAATTTAAACACATGACTTGTCCGATCTATGGGAACTGACGTGACGTCGGCGCGACTCTATCCCGTGTCGCACGCTAATGACGTCATTCCTATGACGCGACAGACATCTCGTGGCAGCCCCTATGCTTTGCCTGACTTGCCCTACCTATGAGAGTGTGTGTCACGATACCGCGTCTCTCAGTAGGCGCTGGCTAGTGACACCGCACCCCATTGGATTAGAGGCAATTCAGGTAGGTATATAAAGGTAGTAATTTAATTTCCTTGTTACCTTGATAAAGTACCCCTGTACGAAACACGTAGGTGCGTTCATTCAGTCCCCCTTTTCCCTGTATGTCTAGCCAGCATTAAATAACCTCTTTTTGTTACTATTTTGGAGTGGCCTGGTTTGTTTTCCTGGATTTTTACTACAGGATGTCTGGAGCTGTGCTCTATCTACACCTATCTTCTTCCTATATGTCTATCCTCCTACTGGTTTAAGCCATGCTAAGGGCAGGCTGCCAGTAGTTATCATGGGTTTCCCCCACTTCAAGCCCTGCCCTGAGTGGTGGAGGTAGGCCACCTGACTCTGTGTCTAAGGCAAGAGACATAGGGGAGGGGCCTGCCAAAGTCATAAAGGGCAGTGCACAGTCTATTTAGTGCGTCGGTTCTGAGTGAAAGAGTTCCTGTTAGTGTGATACAGTTGGAGGAGATCAGGCAGGCCCTGATTAGAGCTGATAGAGCTATGGTGGACCAATGCCTCTCACCCTGCATAGGGGGTGAGGGAAGAGCTAGCCCCACCCTGAGCGCCCGCAGCTTGGGGTGGTGGCAGGGACACAGAGATCCAGAGCACATCCAGAAGGGGTGCAGTCTTGAGGGAGAGAAGACCCTGTACCTGCTATTAAGCGTGTTGCTGTTGCTACTCTGCTGTGTGAACAATAAAGAGAGCTGCTGCTGCTTTTAACAAAGACCTGACTGAGACTGGAATCTCTCATCACTGTGTGGGAATTTTCTGTAAGGGTTCCACCCCATATGCCTGGAGCTTCACAGAGATGGAGGCGTTGCACCACTGAGAACCGATGAAGGCATGTACCCCAGAAACCTGGTCCTGTGCTCCCCCACACCATCGCGGGAGACTCAGGCCCTCCTGTTGCCAGCAGGTATGCACCACCTAGACACATGTAGCCAGACCTTAGTACACCGTAGGGAGTCCGATCTGCGACCGTGGGGGGGGGGGGTCTGAGGGCTACACATAGGTTGAGGGCGCACCACAACTTTGTGTCTACCCCCTAAGTGTTTGTCATATCCACATTGTTTTTCTGCCATCGATTTCTATGTTTCTATAATTATTGACATCAGTACCATCAATGTAAATTCATGATTAACTGGACATCTAACAAAACCCAAATCTTAATCTTGTTGATGACTTGACCATGCAGTTCACTGCACAGATCTGGAATTTCTACAGCATGATATGATAAACATACAACCCCCATTAACCTATGATAGTTTTCTAAATCAGTAGCAGATATGGGATTCATAATCAAAAGTGTTATAATGAGATCTCAAATAGAGATGAGTAAATCCGCCAACAGATTGCTGAATCTGCGGATTGGATTCTACAAATCCGTCCAAAGGTTGCGGAATTCGCAGTGTGTATTGGTAATATTAATAAGAAAACCTGCAAAATGCAAATTGCCCTTTTTAAGATTGATCAGCTGAAATCTACGGACCAAAGAAACCGGGCGATCCGCTGCAGATCCAAATTCTCCCCAAAAATGTGCCCATCTCTAGTCTCAAAAACTAGCTGGAGTTATTGACAATACAGTATGAATAGTTTTTCTAATGACTTTAACATTAAGATACCTTAAAATTAAGACATTAATGTTGTAACATCACACTTTGACCAAAACCTGTAAATGTTAAAAATTGCACTTCTATTTTGTAAGAGTGTCATCCTCATTTTCATTTCATTCGCAAGGTTTAATAACATGTTTCAGTTTTATGATGCTCCTAAAATTCAGCATTATATATCTACATGCCTTTAATGGTTTTATTTGCTTGAAAATCAGAAATCTAAGTCATTGGTGAATCAAAAGCCAGGAAAGGAAAATATAAAGGATGGGAGAGGGTGAGAAAAAGTTTGTATTTATATTGTAGGAAGTAGAAACACCAACCAAGCAAGTAATGCAAGAAGGAGTTTTCTAGACCACTCCAGTCATTTATATTGTTAACACCATTCTTCTATTAAAGGATTTACCTATAGTTTAACCCACTATACAGCTGCCCCAGCTTTAATTCTAAAGCCTCGGCCGACGTACCGCTCTGAATACTGGGTCATGATGCTCTATGTTTTCCAACCGTATAGCAAATGACTCGGGTTTCTATCGGTTTTCTATCGCGTGCAGAATCCATTTAACGGGCGGTGAAAATTGCATTTTAACGTTGTCTGCAATACCGTCTAGAAACTCAAGTGGGTGATCGCGAGCTGTTGTCTTTAAAGTCTAATAGCAATTCAACCTACACAGTACAGTCGTACTGTTCTGCAAGTCTATGTATGTTTTATTAAATTGTACAGTAATTTGAAGATTTATATTTGAAGCAGAGATTAATCTTACGAGTTCATACTGTATACAGTAGTCTGAGGCTCCTTAGCCCTACACATTAAAAATATGAGGACACATACTGTCGCGGCCAAGTTTATTCGAGCATTTGCCCGGTCTCGGCCGCGACAGTAACCTGACGCGCGCCGGGATGTCCCGGGCGCGCGCCGAAGCCTCGGAGGAGAGGCCCGCCGATCGGGGCTTCCCCCTCTCCTCTCCGGGTCCACCGGGTCCCCCGGAACCTCCTGCCGCCGTCCCCCACATCGCGGGACACCAGGGCTCCCTCGGGGAGCCCTGCGCGCGTGCAGGGAGCGCAGGCACCCGATGACGCGTGACCATGCATCGGTGACGCGCGGCACGCCGAGGGGATGCCACTAGCAAGCCGGGAAATCTCCCGGCTTGCGGAACTGGCCGCACTCTAATAAAGTGTGCCGCCAGTGTACAGTACTGTACTGTATACAATACAAGGGAAGTATCTGGGTGCTCTCTCACTCGGTCCTAGATATAAAAAGGATGGATACTACTTTCTCAAGGGGTAAATGAACCCCTTGAGTTGACGTCTCTCTTGGTGCTCAAACCCACTTCAGGACCTATCCGGGATCCTTGGAGTAAAGAACAAAAAAAAAAGAATGGAGGATAGGGGATAAATCAAATAGATATACAAGCAAACCCTGATGTGCACTCACTCACACAGGGCTGTGTGAGTGCTTGTATATCTATTTGATTTATCCCCTATCCTTCACCACACTTTTCTTCTATGCATCGGTTTGATTTGAAGCCTGTCTAATCACTACAACAAGGATAAAAGATACCAGTACAATTTGGGTGCTCACACAGGCCCGTGTGAGTTTATATATATATATATATATATATATATATATATATATATATATATATATACATACATACATTTATTTATTTATCTTTCCTACACCCATCCACCAATTTCTTAACCTGTGGAATCTTGCACATTTATCATGGAGTGTATTATTTGGCACGGACATCATTGCATGTTTTAGTATTTTTACACCTATTGAAGAGTGTCACAGGATTCCTCTCACCCTCAAACTATACTGTATACTGGAACTTTATACTACATTATAACTACTACTACTATACTGTATAACTACTTTATAACAAGTTTTTAGTGCAGCAGCTCTGAAAAGAAAACAAAAAATGAGTGCAGTAAAATGCATATAAAACAATCTGTGACATACTTACCTGTATCATACTTGGTGTACCTGTACTTACCTTACTACAGTACTGTACTGTACCACTTTCCTGATGCCTGCCCACTACACTGTATCGCAATGGGCAACACGGTCGCAATATGATATATATTTATTACATCTTTCTACGGTGAGTACGTTGTTCCAAAAACTCAGTATGTCATCAGCCAATTCATCCTTTTTTGACGGTTTCACCACTTTTCTGATATGATCCTTGAGCTGATGCCATACCATTTCGATAGGATTGAAATCTGGCGATCTGGAATTGGAGGGGGGAAAGAAGGTGAAATAGTTAAAGAGATATAAACAGTGTAAAACAATGAGAAACCGTTACCGTACTTACTCCGGTGGCGTCGTAACCCAGTTGATACCGCTGGCAAGAATATGCGCAGTAGATGCAGTGTTTTGGGTCATTGTCCTGGAAGAACCGGTGACCATCTGGGAATTCATGTGTAGTGTATTCCACTATCTTGGGCACTATTTCCTCTTGGAAAAATGCTTTATTCATAATTCCTGTAACAAGAAAAGAAAAGTTCTCCAAATACACTTGCTTATACAGTACAGTGCATAACAGCATGTGACTTTGTGCATTATTTTACCGTCAAAGATGATGATGCGTCCTGGTCCACGTCTAGAGATCGCACCCCACACATGCAGCTTCACTGGGTGTTTTGGACGCAGCTTCATAGATAAGCGTCCTTTTTTGTGGAATGCAAAAGTGGCAAATCTCTCCAGAGATACAGTTGACTCGTCAGTAAAGATACAATCCTGAAAAGTCTCGCCACTTTCGTTCATGTCCGTGCCTGGTCCACTCTTTTGATCTTGTTGGTGTCCCTTATCATAGGATACGCTCTGTAATGACAAGGAATAATTTTAGAGGTACTGTACAGTTACTTAAACCACACATTTTTGTACTGTCCATGCCTAACCTTTCACGCCCATATTTCCATCCCAATCTGTTTCTCATCACTTTGATGCTGCTCAGAGATGCGATAATATTGTGATTTTTCTCTAGAGCGTATTTGACCCTTGTGGCACTCCTCATCATTCTCTTCACTTATTTGGTCAACCAGAAGACTTGTCGCCATACAGTGTAAAGGAAAAACAACAATTAGTTACAGTAGTCCAAAAGTACATACTGGATTACTGGCGGCTACAGTACTGTACTGTATATTCAACTGTGATGCTCCATCATTTATGCTCAGGCCTACAGTATGGCTAAATATACATATATAAATATATTTTATATTATATATAGTTATATCAATATACAGCTATAAAGATCAAACAGTCAGCACTCTGATGTAAAACAAAAGGCAGTTGCTAGTCCCATAGGGATCCACATAACATACAAACCAGCCCAAAGACCAGTAAGGAGACAGCAACCAACGAGGTGTAATCCAAAGAAGTCTGTATTGAAATAAACAGGTACACGAAAGCCAACGTTTCGGTCTCTCAGGGAGACCTTCCTCAGGGCCGTGCAAACACCACACTAACAGTGACCCTACTTATATACCCACACCCCTAGTGCAACCAATTAAACATAACCAATCACCAGCAACCTGTCATGATTTACCTGTTATGCAGCTGAGCACCGTTGAGAAACAACCAATGTCTGGACCAGAAGGAGTCATGCGGATCCACAAGCAGGAAAAAGCAATGTGGTAATCAAAGGCAGCCAACTCAGGCATCTGAGTCTGTAGATTCACGAGCAGGGAAACCCCTCCCGTGATCCAGGCTGCCTGCTCTGATGTCTATAGCCTGCGACCGGTGTCGGGAGCTACAGCGCGTCACCTGACTAGCCTGCGCGTCATAGGGCAAAGTGTGAGCCGGGGAGCCAATGGGAAACATCCATGCGCACTGGAAAGGTACGCAGTACCCTGATGGAGGAACCCTGGCAACCAAGGACGCCAGCACACAGTCTGCGCAGGCGCAGTAGTAAACACTGATAGAAAGGGCAGCGCTGCACCCACAGCACTAATGTAAGGCAGGTACACGAGCCAAAAAAGGGCTGTGGCTGAAAATAAAGCCACAAAAGGCAGTGGTCAAGGTCCCAGGAGTACCAGCTGCACCCCACAATATAAAACATGACAATAAAAAGACAATCAAAACAAGGGAGTGACAGTGTGCAAGGGAAGTGAAGCTATGGAGGAACAATGTCCACACGTCAAAAATATGCATGCAAACATAAAAATAAACATTCAAATATGGTCAAAAGATCAAAGCAAGCAAAAATCAATGCGCAGGTAGCCATAAACAATTTACAAAAAACAGCCCAGTTTGAGCTCTTCGTTCAGTCCCCCTGGTGCCATAGTCCGCAGTTCAAAAATGAGTCTGGCCTCCTGTTGTAGCAAGATCTTGCCTCTGTCACCACCACGCGTAGGGATAGGGACCTGCAGGATAGGCATGCATCTAAGCGTTGCTAAGGAGTGTCTATGTTCTTTAGAATGTCTCGCGACAGGGAGACATTTAAGGTCCATGTCATCGCCACCGCTCACTAGGGCTTTCCTGATGGTAGTACGGTGCATGGCCATCCGCTCCTTCAGCATCCTCACAGTTTTTCCAATATATAGAAGTCCACAAGGGCATCTGATGTAGTATACCACAAATTTGGATTCACAATTAAGTGCCTGTTGGAGTTTGATGGGAATGCCACTGTGGGGATGATTGTAGCTGGGGCCCAATTGCATGAACTGGCAGTTAGTACAGCCATGACATCGATATGAGCCTGGTTTCTTGACCAACCAGGTCTTGGAGGTGGCATATTTCTCTATTGGATCCGATCCTGTCACCATGTCACCAATACTAGGGCCGCGACGGAAGCAGAACAACGGTGGTTCCTTGGCACATGTGCCTATCCTCTCATCATTTTGTAAGATCCGCCAATTCCCCCGGATGCATCGCTTGATGTCATTGGAGGCGGTGCTGAAAGTGCTGACTATGTTGAGTCTGTTAGTCTCCGTTTGTTTAGGAACTGATGTCAGTAATAAGCTCCTGTCAACCTGTTCCACCTTTTGTAAGGCGTATTGGATGTCTTTTTCACAATAGCCCCTCTCTCGAAAGCGGGCAGCCATCTGACCCAAAGCCCTTACGGACTCTGCTGGATCTGTTGTGATCCTCTTCACTCTTAAAAGCTGTGAGTAGGGGAGACCCCTTTTGAGTGGCAAGGGATGGTGACTGGATGCACACAGCAATGAGTTCTTGTCAGTGCTCTTCCGGTACAGTCTTGTAGCCAACGAGCCGCCAGACTTGTATACAATCGTGTCTAAGAAAGCAATTTCTTTAGAGCTGTGACTGAGAGTGAAGCGTATGGTGGAAGGAATGTTATTCAAAGAAGCCACAAACGCCAGCAGATCTTTTTCGCTGCCACCCCACAAAATGAACACATCATCAATGTAGCGTAGATATTTGACAATATGGTGTCCATAAGTCACATCATGGAGTATATGGGTCTGCTCGTACTGGTCCATGAACAGATTCGCATAGGATGGCGCCATATTGGACCCCATGGCCGTCCCTGTCAGCTGTAAGTAATGGTGCTTCTCGAACCTGAAGAAATTTTTATGCAGAATAACCTCAATCAGTAGCATGAGAAATTCCACAGGGGGACCCTGTTGTACACCAGATGTTTCAAATTTGGCGCGGACTGCTTCCAGGCCCTCCGTATGGGGGATGTTGGTATAAAGACTAGACACATCTAGTGTGGCAAAAATATAGTCAGATGTATCTATGGATATGTCACCGAGCTGTTTGATGAAGTCTGTGGTGTCCTTGATGTATGAACCCATGCTGGCTACCAGTGGCTGTAGGTAGAAATCCACAAATTGTGAGAGCGGGTGGCATAACGATCCACGGGCTGATATGATGGGTCTGCCTGGAGGTGCTGTACAGGACTTGTGGATTTTGGGCAGAGTGTATAGCACTGGCATTACCGGGTGATCTTGTGTCAAGAATTTACTGGTCTCCTCTGTGATCCAAGTGTTATTGAGACCAAGTTGGATGATTCCATCTATTTCTCTTTTGTATGCTGTTGTTGGGTCCCCAGGCAAGCGTCTGTAGTGATGTACTACCAGGAGCTGTTGTTCAATTTCTTCTCTGTAATACTGATAGTTGAGGATCACTATCCCCCCACCTTTATCCGCAGCCCTCACAATGATGTTTTTATTGTCTCGTAATGTTTTGAGGGCAGCTCGTTCATCTCTGGACAGGTTATTAAAACTTGTCTTGTGATTCTTAAGGATATTACGAGAGTCCTTGGTCACCAGATTCATGAACGTAGCAATGTTCGGATTGGTGGAGTGAGGATCAAATGTGCTTCTAGGCTTAAATGGAGTTACCTCGGTGCCCCCGGGTGGATCTTTCAGTCCACTCCTGAAAAAAAAGTCTTTCAACTTCAGATGTCTGTGTAATTTGTACATATCGACCTCCCATTTGAAGGCATCTTGGGTGTGGGTAGGCACAAAGGAAAGGCCTTTTTGTAAAATATTGGTCTCAGCACTTGATAGTGTGTAGTCCGATAGATTGTAGATCACCGTCTCACCGGCTGTGTCTTGGATCCCCTTGCCGTTTTTCCTGCGCGAGCGGGATAACGCCGATCTCCGGCCACCTCTCCTGTTATATCTCCTGGTGTGGAGCCGTGTGGGGGTATTCTGGCCCGACCCCCATCTCCTGATCCTAAAAAAGGTTCCATAGGGGCGCTGTCTGGGGCATCAGATTGGTCGGTATCGCTGGTGGTGTATCCCATTCGGCCAGCACCACTGCGCTTGGACCGTGACTGGTAACGGCGTTGTGGTCCACTTCTTGCGCCTTTGGTCTCTCCAAGGCCCAGTAGCCACCGGTAGACGTTCCTCTCCTTGTAGTCTGTTGTCACCTGTCGAAGCTTCTCCTTTTTAAATTTGATAAGGTTGTCCCGATATGTATCCACCGTAGTTTTAATTTTGTCAGTCCAGTCCGTGCCTGTGTCCGCCGCTAGGATCCCCGCATGCTTGATGTCTATCAGCTCTATATCCTTCTTGATTTTCGCAATCTCTTTACTTGATTGGTCAATGACCAGAATCATCAGGTCGAACGAGCATTTATTTAAAATGGCTATCCAGCGTTTACAGAACTCAACATCATTCCTACCTATAGTGGGTTGGTTTTTCACTCTGAAGCCTCTGGGCAGCATCCTCTCCTTGTGATAGTGGGATTGGGTGACCCCATGTAAGAAAAAATCCACTTCACGCTTCTTTAATTTAATGAGATCATTGAAGATGTCCGCTGCCTTGTCAGGCCCCACCACTGATTCAAATGACTCCGCGAAGCGGATCTGTGCCACCTCTGCATCGCTGAAGCCAGCCACATCCGATAAGGAAGAGAAAATTCCTGTGATATCAGCAAATTCCTCCATAGCATATAAATACAATGTCACATATAGAAAATAAAAATAGAAAAATGGCAGTTTCCGTCAGTAAATACCCTTCCTCGCTGCGCCACAGTAGAGGAGGACAATATACAGGTACGTAGGTGCACGACTCATAAAAATAAGTAACAAAGATCAAACAGTCAGCACTCTGATGTAAAACAAAAGGCAGTTGCTAGTCCCATAGGGATCCACATAACATACAAACCAGCCCAAAGACCAGTAAGGAGACAGCAACCAACGAGGTGTAATCCAAAGAAGTCTGTATTGAAATAAACAGGTACACGAAAGCCAACGTTTCGGTCTCTCAGGGAGACCTTCCTCAGGGCCGTGCAAACACCACACTAACAGTGACCCTACTTATATACCCACACCCCTAGTGCAACCAATTAAACATAACCAATCACCAGCAACCTGTCATGATTTACCTGTTATGCAGCTGAGCACCGTTGAGAAACAACCAATGTCTGGACCAGAAGGAGTCATGCGGATCCACAAGCAGGAAAAAGCAATGTGGTAATCAAAGGCAGCCAACTCAGGCATCTGAGTCTGTAGATTCACGAGCAGGGAAACCCCTCCCGTGATCCAGGCTGCCTGCTCTGATGTCTATAGCCTGCGACCGGTGTCGGGAGCTACAGCGGAAACATCCATGCGCACTGGAAAGGTACGCAGTACCCTGATGGAGGAACCCTGGCAACCAAGGACGCCAGCACACAGTCTGCGCAGGCGCAGTAGTAAACACTGATAGAAAGGGCAGCGCTGCACCCACAGCACTAATGTAAGGCAGGTACACGAGCCAAAAAAGGGCTGTGGCTGAAAATAAAGCCACAAAAGGCAGTGGTCAAGGTCCCAGGAGTACCAGCTGCACCCCACAATATAAAACATGACAATAAAAAGACAATCAAAACAAGGGAGTGACAGTGTGCAAGGGAAGTGAAGCTATGGAGGAATAATGTCCACACGTCAAAAATATGCATGCAAACATAAAAATAAACATTCAAATATGGTCAAAAGATCAAAGCAAGCAAAAATCAATGCGCAGGTAGCCATAAACAATTTACAAAAAACAGCCCAGTTTGAGCTCTTCGTTCAGTCCCCCTGGTGCCATAGTCCGCAGTTCAAAAATATAGCTATATAAATTATAATAGATATATATAATATAGTCATATAAATATACAGATATATAAATTATAATAGAGATATATATATATATATATATAATATAGTCATATAAATATACAGCTATATAAATTATAATAGAGATATATATATATATAGTCATATAAATATACAGCTATTTAAATTCTAATAGATATATATATATATATATATATATATATATATATATAATATAGTCATATAAATATACAGCTATATAAATTATAATAGATATGTACAGTAGCCCCGAGGTTATTTTTCCCTCCCTGACCCCCCTCCGCGCTTGCCGTGTGGTCGCGGGTGCCGCCGGAGGCAGCGGTGGACCCGCCGGCACTTCACGAGGGTGGGGGCCAGTGAAGGGAGCGCTCGGCATCCCGGGAGGTCCGGGCGGCTCCGAGAGCAGGGCGTCGCCATTGCGCGTTAGCTCGCGCATGCGCAGTAGGCGGCAAGCGCGAGATAGGACCCCAGGGCTAGGGAGAGATCGCGCGAGAGTAGGGAAGTGTAGAGGGAGGTTGAGGCGGCCATTAGGCGTTCGCGCATTCGCGCGGGAGAAGCGCGCACGCGGCCCCAGTGTTTAGACAGCCCCCTGGGAACTACAATTCCCAGGAGGCATAGGGAGACAGGCACCAGGTGCCTGATAGTGGCCAATAGGGCTGGAGGATGCTCAGCCCGGGAATATAGATACATTTCCCGGGCTTTGCACACGTCAGTCAGGCAGAGGAGAAGGAAGGAGTAGGAAGGGTGTAGGGAGCGCGTGGCTCCTGCATCAGGTAAGGGTTCTCCTTAGGTCCCCAGGCAGGCCTCAATTCCCGGTAAGGGCAGGGGGTAACTGAAGAGGGACGGCCCTAGATAGGGAAGGTCACCCTTAGGTGTGTGAGGGTGCAGGTTTGGCAGTGCCACAGCGGGTAGTGCTGTGCGCACTGGCAAATAGGCACAGAGTGTGTGCAGTGGATTTGCTGCGGGTTCCAGTGGATGTTGTGTGTATCGTTGCTGTGTGTTGTCGCTGCATGTGCTGGGCGCAGTGTGTGCAGCGTGTGTGAAAGTCTGCAGGCTGACGGTGAGAGCTGTGTTTCTGCTGCAGGCTGTTAGGAGTAGCGAGTAGCTAGTGGTTAGGGAGGATTAGGGACGTGGGTAGCTAGGGGAGTGGGGCAGGTTATTACTCCACAGGTCCTAGGAGATTTCCCCCAAGCCACCCCAGGTTGCGGTTCATCAGGGACAGGCCCTAGGTTAGGGTTCCTGTCACGTTAGGGATAGATAGGGATAGCGGCGGTTGCTGTTCCCGTGAGACGGTGTGTTACCGAGAGACTGTTGTGTTCCCGTGAAGCGGTGGGACCCTCGTTAGGGTTCCTGGAGAAGCACCTGGATAGGATCAGACGGATGCATCGCACGTCTGACCCTTTGTGAAGATCGTTGCAGGCCCGAGCACCGGAGTGCTCGGCAGGTAACGCTGTATCATAAGTGCACCAACAGGCCTAATAGATAATTTAGTGACTGCGCAGTCACCCACTACCTCCGTAGGAGTGCGAGACATTGGGTGTGGGGGATCACAGGACACTGGGTGGGAACACTAGACATTGGGCTGAGGTGATATGGTTAAGGTGATGCGGATAGAGCATGATGTTATGTAATGTGTTATAAGTGTGTTCAGTAAAGTGTTAGTATTATATATGTGTGTTATTGTATTTTTTACCCAGGGCTATCTTTCATAACGGGGATCCTGGGTAAGTGGAGGCGCTGCACCAGGTAAATGGTAAGGGTTTCCCCAGGCTCCCAGCTAGCAGAGGCTCAGATCTCCTGGAGCCACAGGTGTGATACAGTTACCAGTAGTCCCTTAGAAGAGGTGTGTCGCAAGGAAAGGGACCGGTTAGACCACAAGGGGCCAATGTGAGATTGGGTGGGTCAGGCCGGTTCACAAAAAGGGCTACAGATATATATAATATAGTCATGTAAATATGCAGCTATATAAATTATAATAGATATATATATATAATATAGTTATATAAATATACAGCTATATAAATTATAATAGATATATAATATAGTTATATAAATATACAGCTATATAAATTATAATAGATATATATAAATATACTGTAACATTATAATATAATATTACGTGTACTTTGTGTGTGTGTCATACTGTTTACAGTAAACAGTATATTGTATACTGCATTGCGGGTGGTGAGTAAGTGAGTGAGTCATAATGAGTAATAATGAAGTGAGTGATAATTAAGTAAAGAGGTGCAACTCACTTTGAAATACAATGGGTGTCTTAAAATTAATTGATTATAAGGATGTAATTCTTGATCAAATATTTCAAACATGCATTTAATCTGTACTGTACAGTAAAGAAAACATACTGTAAATACTTACTCGGTAGTGACTGTTGGTGTGCGCTTGACACTTCTGGCCTTACCATGGGCATGACAGCTCACAGTGGTTGCTGGTAAAACGAGGCCTGAAGTATTTAACCAGTGTTGTATCTGTGAAATTCAGTGTCCTCTCTTGTACATATTCTGTATTCTCATGCTGAAATTCTTTGAAATCTTTTTAATCAGCATCGCTGCGTTTAGAAAGAAATACAAGCACAAGAATGTATATTCGATGTGTAGTCTGTGTATTCAATGTGCAGTGAATCTACAAAATGGATGGTTTATTTATACTTTAATGAGTCTCAACCTCGCTCGACAGGTTTAGTACACAGTACGCCCACTTTTAACACCTGCACCTCGTGGCCATGCACGTGAAAAAAATCAAACAGGGGCACACAGTGTATAAAAGGTGACACAAATTGCATAGCCTACCAATCACTGATCTGTATCTGAACTTGCCCTTGTCCAGATACTGCATTGTGCATTATGCCATCTGCTTTCATGGATCAGCCCCGATTCTACGGATGCAGAAATCTGCTTTCTTCTGCTGTGCCGACCACGAAAAAGCAAAAGACGGAAGCCTTTTCAAAGCCAAAGCGAAAGGATAATAAAGAAAACGTTCAGACGACTCCAAAGGCTAAGAAGCCTGGGCCTTATTATGTGAAGAAGAAATTCACTGGCGTACAAAGAACGCAACAGGCTTGGAATCCACCAGCACCCATACATGACGCTGCTGTCCCGGGAACCCCCAGGTCACATGCTCCTGCACCCATTCACGACGCTGCTCTCCTGGAAACCCCCAGGTCACCTGCTCCTGCACCCATCCACGACGCTGCTCACCTGGGAACCCCCAGGTCATCTGCCCCTGTACCCATCCATGACGCTGCTCTTCTGGGAACCCCCAGTTCACCTGCTCCAACACCCATCCACGACGCCGATCTGCTGCTGGGAACCCCCTGGTCACCTGTTCCAGCACCCACCCGCGCAGATGTCAATAGCACTCCTCGCACCCGATCCAGCTCGTTCGCCCGCATGCTGAATGGGTTAAGTTGTGTCGATCTCCCAGACAACGCTATGGTGTAAAAGATCGATCTTCTTTTGAGACCATGCTAAATATGGATAGGCGTTTGGAGAAGATTGAGAAGAAGATGGAGAGCATGGAGAGCAACATAGCGGGGTTAAATTCATTGCTTGGAGCTCCTGCCCCTGTATGTCGGACGCAGGAGCAGGAGGGTGGCATGGATGTGACCTTCTCGATTCCATCACCAAGCGCACCCTCTCTGTCTGCAGAATAAGTGTGTCTGTATGCCAATGATGAGGATGACATGACAACCCTCGTAAGACCACGCCAGTAGATGACATCCCTGATAAGGCCTCGACTACAGGAGGAAAACTCCGCCAAGACCACCTACCCTCGCCCGCTGCCAGAAGCACACCCGCTCCCAGCACACACGCTTGCATTGAGACGGTGCCAGACATCACATTGCGCGACCTGACCCAGCAAGTCAGGGAGAAATACAAGGTTGCAAGTGCTGGTATAGCGCAGAAATATGCCCTGTACATCTTCAAACACTACATCAGTTATGAGATGTACAGCGGGTGGACCCACAACGTTAATTACGAAGGGAATAGAATAAAAAAGACTCTGCCAGAAAATGTAAGGGGAGCAATTTTTGTGGAAGTGCAGCGGTATTTTACTATTACCGACCATTTAATGAGAACAGTGAGAGACACCATCAATGGCATTTTGAGGCTTGTAAGGGCTTGTCCCTGGAAGGACAGACTGATGGGGATGGACTTTGCTGCTTGATTCAAAAGTTATAAAATATTGTTTTACAAAAACAAAAGTTGATTGTTTTAAATTGTTTCATTGTGTCACCTTTTATAAATCATAAGTATAACATTTCACATAATGGTTGGTTAAAATCAGTCAGTCCCTCAAGAAGGCTAAAAGAATTTGGAGGGGGGGTATTGATAAGCGGTTGCATTACCGTTGTGTACGAATGAATGTGTTTGGGGGAAGATTCGTTCCACAGTAAGGGCTTATCAGCCTACAAGAATTTTAATGAATGGCTCAGATGGGAATGTATGGTGTCTCTTGTTCACATACATGCATGCGCCTCAATGAGATGACACGCACACTGTCTGCGTTTCAACAAGGTTCCAATGAGACATACACACATGCGCATAAATTAAACAAAGCCACAAAGCTTTTTCAAATGAATGGTTTGGCCTTGTGTGTGTGGGGGAGGGGGGGGGGGCGGGGGGGGGGGGGGAGGGCTGTATGCTGTATTATTAGTTCAAAGAAATATCATAATGTTTTGAACCACACACACCCAAATAAAAATCACATTACTATGCCACCCACCTCATAAAGTACGTACAGTACATGACTAGTATAGAATTAAATAACACAGTACATATACTATACTATACTGTAGAATAAATACATACTGTACTGTATAGAATAAAAGATTATAACTTTTTATTTTGGAGGTTTCTTATACAGTAAGAGTTCATTAAACATGCAAGTGTACTGTATGTAAAAAATGTATTGAATATGAAAACAGCAGCATACGGTTTAAGGTTTTCTAAAAAGCTCACAATTATTCTATCCTAATCAATAAAAAGATTCACCAACACACAAGCAACGTTTCAAAAATGTGATATTATATTGTAGGTCCATCGAAATCCCTCCACTTGCCATTCTCCGCTTGATGACAAAGTTTCTTTTCTGAGGAAAAATAAAATATTATATATTTCCATTATTGCTGCTGATTGTTCTGTTGTTCAAAATTGATAAAATAATGGTTTTACTCACAAAAAATAAAAATGTTGCATTTTTACAATTGATTCATTGTGTCAAATTTTATAAAACGTACAGTAGAGTACTGTAAATACCATGTAACATTTCACATAATGGTTCCTTCATGAAGGCTACAAGAGGGGGGTGTTGATAAGCGGTTGCATTACCGTTGTCTTGTTACTGTTGTAAGACTTTGCGTGCGAGGTGGGAATGTGATGATACGCATATGCGTTTCAAAAAGGTACTACCATGCATGCGCCTATCTGTCCACCAATTGTACAGTATCTACTGTAGAAACTTCCCAGCCAATCATAGTGCTGGACTACATTTTCTAGAATTGTGAATAAAATAATAGAACTAAATAACCATGAGCAAAGCGATTGATTACAGGAGAACGGACCGATCTGCCGTAACTAATCACTTGTCTGTGTGCCTAACGTATTGATATTTTAAAAAAAAGAATACAATACGGCAGCTTGAACTGCAGCTAGTGTCAGTACTATAACACATGTACTCTAGTGTACTGTAATACAGGTAGTTATTTTAATAAATTATACTGTATTTGCCTTCATTATAGACTTTGCCAAATGGGTGGTGATGATCCATGAATGCCGTAGTCTCCATTATACACGTAGTTGACAGGTGACAGCGGGCCTGCTACATCTGTAGTTGACAGCTGATGAAGCTGGAAATCGCTTTGGTACATGCAAGCTTGCTGGTATCTGTACGTGAAATCAGGCTCAGGTTGGAAGTTTTGCAGGTATCCTTGCGGGGACAGATACTGTAGCAAGGGCTGCCGGTCACCAGATTTTCACTGACAGTCGGACCGTTATTGTAAGCCTGTGCTGGCGCTGGCGCTATTACATTGCTGGCCTGGGATTGACAAATCTTATTTTCATTAAATCTGACCTTTCTCCTTTTGAAGTCTCCATGATCAAAGATACTGGAAAAATCTGGCACCGCACACCAATACCCTCCTCTAACTCCGTGTGCAGGGGCAATACGAAAAAAACACGGATTGCTACTTAACTTTTTCCTTATTGCACGCTTCCACACATGAGCATCAGGTGAAAATTTGTAAAAGTTATAATTTGAGATAAAAAAATTGATAAATGTCACCAACTGTGGCCATTTTATCAGCTGCGGCATTAATTGCAGAAAAAATTATATATGAATAGGTACAGTCGGGTCTTTTGCACACATGTACTGGTACTCATTGCTTTGCTTTCCGGCGATTGTGCAGTGTGAAAATATGTGAAAAAGACACGGTGGATTTAGTTTTATTATGAAACGCCTAATTTGATACAGTAACTTCTACAGTACCAAGGTCAATTCACAATAGATCACTGCGGGATTTTTTAAACACCTGCAAGTCGAAACATTACTGTAGCACATGTACTGTACACATTATAATTCATTACAATTAATGAATATCTGCCACCTTGTGGATATGCGAAGAATTGCCCCCAATTAAATCCGAACCATTATAATTAAACAGATCAACAGCGAATCAACCGCAGTTGAACCGCGTGTGCTGGGCGGCGCGAATGCAACATGAGCACGGGGATGCTCCATTTATTCCGCGTGGCATTCAGGACATGGAACCGCAATGCACCCGAAGTTTTAGAATAAAGGCTGGCACAGCAGTAGATATGTATCCAGTTCATACCTCAAACTTGTGAGAATAACACCATCCCATTAGTAGAGCAGGTCCTGTTGTAGTGTAGAAAGTTGTACACTGAGAGTAACAGGGTACCGTGTGAATGAAAAACTGTCAACGTAAAAAGGATACTTTATATTAAACTTGAAGGTACTCATGCTTTCTTCAATGTTGTCACACTCAAAAAAGAGAAAGTATGTAGTCTTGAAAGCTTAAACATAAAATGTTTACAAAAAGAGTTTTATTCATGAAACGTTCATACAATTTTAAGATATTCACATAATTGTTTCTCTCTTACCCCCTGTGGATAGGAGTCAGCAAATTTCGTTAAACTAGAGTTCATATCGCACTCAGTAAAAAAAGTTAAAAAAAAAAACAATATGCGTTTTTAACGCAATGTTTTAGTTTTTTTTTTAACGTATATATTTTTATTTTTTCAGAAAACATAATAACATATAAAGGGGGGAAGGGAGTGGGGGGGAGGGGGGTACAGAAAATAAAAGGGTTATGGGGTGGGGGGGGTAGGGCAGTGGGGTAGCATCCATCACTGGCTTCATGCAGGAAGCAAACATTCTATGATACTTGTCACATCCTATGCTAGGTCTAGATCTACCTAACCTTTAGTAGTTATTACTGGTTTCCATACTATTTTATGGTTCCTATTGGGTTCTTCCATATGTAGGTCTCCCAGGGGTCCCATATTGTCAGGAAGGAGTTGTGTCTGTCGTGTATTAGGCTTGTAAGTCTCTCCATCGTCATTATAGTTTATTTTGTGAAATACCTCATTGATCGGGGGTGGGTCGTTCTTTTTCCAATGTCTTGCTATTACATTTTTGGCTGCGGAGAGGATCTGTGTTATCAAAAAGTCTATTTTTCTCTCAAGTCCGTCTGTCGGTTTTAGTAAGAGCACTGTTTCTATGTCCCATGTTAGCTCTACCCCTGTTGTTTCTTCTATTAGGCGTCTAACTCTTCCCCAGAATAGGATGATTTTGGGGCAGGTCCACCATATATGTTTAAATGTGCCTATTTGGCCGCAGTTACGCCAGCACATTGGGGAGGTTAGCGGGAAAAAGGAATGGAGGCGGGCTGGTGTGTAATACCATCTGTGTAGGACTTTCAGGTTGGTTTCTCTGATTAGGGAACATCGGGAAGCTATAGCTGTCCTTTCGTGGATTTCTGCCCAGTCCTCTTCCTCCAGGGAGTTTCCTATGTCGTGTTCCCAGTCTAGAATGTTTTTGCTTGTTTGGTCGTCATATTGTTTTAAAAGTACCTGATAGAGTTGGGCAATCGTTCCTTTATTGTAGTGACCTCTTTGGTATAGGCTCTCAAAGTTGGTGAGTGGCCTATTCCAAGTGTCGCTTGGTTGGATTGAGGAAACATAGTGGGCCAGTTGTATGTATTGGAATATTTGTGTGAATATACATTACGAGAACATACGATGATATGTACAGAGCAAACTACCCGAATCTTATTAAAAACTTGAAAAAAGACCTGGAATCTTGGTCAAGATACCAGATATCGTGGACGGGTAAAATAATATCAGTGAAAATGAACCTACTACCTAGAATACTTTATCTATTCCAAGTGCTCCCCGTTACGGTTCCAGCCTATGTAATAAGAGATTTGGAAAAAGAGATAACCAAATTTATATGGAACGGCAGAAAACCTAGGATAAAGAAGAAACTGATGGCTCTCTCCCAGGCAAGAGGAGGCCTGGGCCAACCAGACTTAACAAAGTACTATGAAGCGGCTAGACTAAGTCCGCTAATCTATTGGTCCGCAGCCCCAGGGAAAAAGCCGTGGGTGGATATAGAGAGAGTGGAAGCAGGGACAAAGGAGTTAGCGTCTCTTCTATGGGTAAAAAAGGGGAACAGACAAACAGCCTATAGAGCCCACCCAGTCTTACTGCACTCTCTAGACATCTGGGATAAAAACTGCAAACACAGGCAAATCTCCTCCATTCCCTCACCCCTAACACCCATTGGAGCCAATCCCGAATTTACACCAGTTCACAACTCAAATATCTTTAAGCAATGGGATGAGAAAGGGCTCTCTAGGTTAGGAGACATGCAACAGGGAGGGAAAGTTAAATCATTCATGGGAATAAGAGAGGAATATAACATCCCAATGTTTTAGTTTTGATACTTAAACTTTAAGTCATTTACATTGCCCTAAAATGTACCAGGTGCTATATGAAAATAGTTGACTGCTATACATTAATTCGTAATACTGAAAAACAGGAGTTAATTACCTCTAGCAATGCAATGGGGAGAATGCTATATAGTTCTACCAAAGGGTTATATAATTAAAGTTATTGCAATCAGAGGGAGCAAACAGAGGAAAAGAGCAAAGGAAAAATTATAGTGTAGTATCACAGACAGTAATATAGAGATGTTAGGCATTATCTGATGAACACAGATGAATGAGCTAAGATAGAGTACTGTAACATTTGAACAGTCTCCTTTCTCCTTAATGTTCATGTATAGAACGAGAAAACACATATATAGGGTAATTATGTTTTAAATTAAATGTAATCTAAAAATCAAAGTGTAAAAAAGAAAATGATCAGTGGCAGTGATACATTGATGTTCCAAATAAATCTCTCTTATAAAAAACGCCATAAATAAATTGGCAAAACATGGGACGAAGCGGGTGCCGTGGCACTGCCCCAAGTTTGTAAGTAAAATGATTGATCGAATAGAAAATAATTCTGTTGTAGTATAAAATTAATACCTTTCAAAATAAATTCAATCTAAGCGCAAGGTAAAGAGCTACCACAGTCCAAAAAGAACTTTACAGCTTCCAGTCCATCTAAATAAAAAAACAGGTAATCAATATAACGCCTGTAGAAAATAATGGACGTCATGGACGTCATGTCGCTCTATAGTATCATACAACACAATCAAGGGATTTCTGCTATTCAACATTATCTTCATCTATCCAAATTACCGGTTTCACTTTGCACATTTTTGATTGAAAGTATAACATTTTTATTAACACATAATTATTTCACTTTTGACTCACAATTTTATTTACAACTAAAGGGCACTGCTATGGGGACTTCATTTGCACCATCTTATGCTAATTTGTTTATGGGCTTCTGGGAATCTATTTTTATTTGTAGTGATCATAACCCTTTTAGAGAACACATTATTTTCTACAGGCGTTATATTGATGACCTGTTTTTCATTTGGGATGGTGATTTTCTTTCTTTTGAAACTTTCTTTAACACTCTTAATATTAATCAGTATAATCTCATATTTACTTATGATTTTGATATTCAACACATTGCTTATTTGGACATAATGTTGTATATAGATGTCAACAAAATCATTCAAACGGACGTCCATAAGAAACCTAATTCGCGTAATGCGTTCTTGATGGCTAGCAGTAATCATTCCAGGCCCCTCAAAAAGGGGATTTTGAAGGGGCAATTTTTAAGACTTAGAAGACTCTGCTCCACAGAGGAATCCTTTGATATTCAAGCTGAGGATTTGATCCATAGATTTCTAAAAAGAGGCTATAATAAGGTTCATATTGTGGAATCTCTTGATGCAGTTAAAACTCTTGAACGTGCTGATCTCTTTATTGGTAAAAAGAATTACAAATATAAAGGGAATAGAACCATCATGCCCAAAAAAATGAAGAATAGGGCACCCTTTTTCATTACACAACAGTGTAAGCAGGCAGACTCTATTAGAGGTATCATTCACAAACACTGGCACACCCTTAAATTGGATACAGATTTACATAATGTGGTTAAAGATGGACCAAAATTTGTTTTTAAAAAAGCCAAATCACTGGCAGGTTTTCTATCACCAAGTCTGTTTCGTTCAAACCATCCACAACATATTTCTAATATACCAAAAGGCTTCTATAGATGTGCTCATTGTGTTGTCTGCCAATATGCCATTCCATTGAAAAGTATCCAAACATCTAAACCTAAAAGGAATATAAAAGTGTCCACATTTATCAATTGTAATTCGAATTTCATTGTGTACATATTGAATTGTGGTTGTGGCAGGCACTACATTGGACGCACCATTAGACCCTTGAAAGTTAGGATAATGGAGCATGTTAGAGCCATAAAAAATCGTACTATTACACATCCAGTGTCACGTCATTTTGCCCATTGTTCTCAAGGGGGCATCCAGAACTTCTCCTTTTCGGCTATTGAGCATGTTCCTCCACCCATTCGGGGTGGTGACAGACTGAACATGCTCAGTAGACGAGAGATGTTCTGGATCTTCAGCATGGATTCCCTATACCCGAACGGGATTAATCAAGATTGGGAATTAATCCACTTTTTATAAAATTATTTCATTTCTAAGATCAGTCTTAATTTAAGATATAATGTCCTAACATTTATATTTATATTCATGCTAAGTGTGAATTAATATGTGATTTTTCTATTCTTCCACCCTTTAGGGGTGAGTTAGTTTGTTATAATATTATTATTAAAGTATTATATTTTACACATTCTTATTATATACCATTTTTTAATCAATTCTATACATTCACATATTTTGATTCTAGATGTGTTTAGAAAATTCACCAGCTTTGATATATTTTTTATACTTATTATATGGTTTATCATTATTTTTTAGTAAATCTTACATATATACAGTATTCTTATTCTTTGTACTATTTCATATATATACATATGTATTTCTTTAAATATTATGGTTATTATTATTTTTAGTTCTAGTATAAGATTGTTTATTTCTTTTTCTATCTATCTTAAGATTTGTTTGCATCATTATATATTATTAAGATATTGCTATAAGATATAAAAAATAATGGAATGAGTTATGGGTTCATGGTTGGGTATAACTATATATGTCCCCATCTATCAATTAAGAGTTTAATATAGTTAGATTATGTTTTTATTCTTGATTTCTTTTTTTGTATAGTATATTGTTCTCTTCTTCATCTATTGCTTTGATTATTATATTCTAATCTTTTGTTATCTTGCTTCGTTTTTGCTTTTTATATGGATTTACTATTGAGTTGTGTATTTGTATTGTACTTCCGCCTTTGCCTTTTCAAAACGGAAGTATTTCTACCCTATGAGGCCACCGTAGTTCTTACAGGGACTCAGTTTTAGTCAGATTTTTTCTGACTGATTTTTGGCGCGAAATCACTTCCGCATTGATTGGCATATAAAGTGGATTAGCAGGGACATAGGTTACTCTTTGATAAAGCGCTATTTAGCGCGAAATGCATTAGAGGACCCTTTTTATGTAGCTTTTGCTACCATGCATCTCTATTAAAGCATTTTTAATTTTCACTACTCAGCCTCCAGCCCTACTTTTTTTCAGCAGTGCTCTACCTTCTCTCCACGCATATGTGTATGAGATTAGGATGGTACTTAAAATGGAATACTAAGCCTAATAGTAAATATAAAGACACCTATATTTTGGCCAATATCTAATAGCACCAAAGCACATGAACGCAACTTGTCACCTCTATAGGGAATAAAAAGCTCATTAACTAATGAGAAGAATATAAAAACCTAATTATTTAGAATAATAAAGCCTTAGGTAGTTCAAAATGAATGATGCACATTGCATCCCATAAGTGCCAGATGATACAGTGATCTAGGTGAATCCGTATAAATTATAATACACAACATGCTTAGATGGTTAGTTATCAAATAATATAAGTCAGGAAGCTATACTAGCAGATAGCCCCTAGCAGCTAAATATATGCTGCTAGTTGAAAGCGCACCACAGCTGTATTGTGGGAAAATGTGTAGATCAGAGATAGCTGAAAACGAAACATATAAATTATCTGTATCCCATTAGACCATATGTAGATAGTTAAACTGTATAGATAGTGTGTAGCGCTAGAGTATAAAAAGTGGCTTACAGCCAGTAGGTGTCTTGCCTGTCTAATTGGAGAAATTAAGCTGATACATAATGTTTAGAGGCTGTATATTTGTAATGTAAAACATACAAAGAAACTCCATTGTGTAAAATGCTCTGCAGTTTATCTCATTGCTCAGATGAACTAGAGACTTTCATTAAGTAGATAGCTATACAGTATTTGTCTTAGCTTGAATCTGGTAATTCAGTAATCATACTTTTTTGGTATGTAATCCTGACAGTGATAATATCAATTTCCACAGTACAGCAGATTGATGTTAATCTATATATCTGCCTTGCTCTGCTCCAGATGAGCCGGCATACTACTGCCAGTATAAAGAGCCACTGTCTCTGTTGTTCTAACTTCCAGACTTCTAATAAAGCCACATTTGTATTAAGATCTTAACTAGAGTGCGTTGGTACACATGCATTGACAGTGATAGTATCAATATCCATAGTAGAGCAGATTACTGTTAAACTATATATCTGCCTTGCTCTGCTCCGAATGAGCAGGCATACTTCTGTCAATACTGTATAGAGAGCTACTGTCTCTGCTGTTCTAACTTCCGGTCTTTTAATAAAGCCACACTTGTATTAAGATCTTAAATTGAGCGAGTTTGTACACATACATATATCTACCTTGCTCTGCTCAGGGTGAGCAGGCATATTGCTACTAGTATATAGAGCTATTATCTCAGATGTTCTAACTCGACAAGCTACAGAGCGACCTAAGGGTCCCTAGTAAAACAGGTTCGGAAATATGTAAATATATCTGCCTTGCTCTGCTCATGGTAAGCAGGCATAATTTCTACCGGTACAAAGAGCTACTGCCACGATCTTCCGGATTATGGGGTGACCATATGCGTAATGACGTCACACGCCAACGCACGTTTTACATCTTGTTTGACGCTTTGTCAAGGTGTCAGGAACTTCAATCAGCAAACCAGCAAGCTCTTAAACAAAACCAGAACAGTCTCCTTTTGGTAAGAGCAAACATATGAACAAGACCTTCAATAAAAATTGAAACCTTACTACTGTAATTCATTCTGTTGATTAGTCAAGCTATCACTGATGCTAATGACAAATACTGTAGCAGGTGTATGTTGGAAAGGGAGGGAATTTGGAAAACACTAGTGGCTTTGATGAAAGTGCAGCAGTAGATGTGCCAGTGGACCAATCCAATGTAACTGACTTTCCTACATTTGTTACAAGATATTGCTATCTAGGCCAAATAATGGGAAAGTTCTCAAAAAACATTGGCGTATTCTCAAAATGGAGCCTTTGTTAACCAATATCTTACCCAAGAGACCCAAAATGATATTTAGCGGATCTTGCAATTTAAAGAACATTTTAGCACCCAGTTTGCTGAGAAACAAAAAACAGTCTCCTTTATCTGTTCCGTGTGTTTTTTTTTTATTTTTTATGTGGTCATTGTACAGCTTGCAAATATGGTGTTAAATTCACTGAATATGGCTTTAAAGACATTAAGAAGCAATATAAAATTAAGCACTTCATCAATTGTAATATGTTATATATGCTTCTTTGTCCATGTGGATTACACTATACAGGTAAAACAAAAAATATGTCTTAAAGTATGTACCGTAGAACACATTTACAATATCAGGAATAAGCTATTGAGCTATTTATTATTGCATTTTTTGGATGCTCAAAGCATCCACAACTCATTGCAATTTATTGATGTTGAGCATATTCTTCATAATACTAGAGGTGAAGATAGATCTTTTTTTAACCAAGAAATAATCATTTGGGATCTATACCATGCAAACTAAGCACCCTTTGGGGTTAAATGACCAGATCAAAATTGTCCCATTTTTAAAACATTAGATTTAGTTATTTATATTGATTCTAATGTTATTCATATTATCTTTTTATATTTTTCTTCATGTATTTTTGTTTTCATGTATATGTATCTATAGTGGTTTATGTTTTATTGGTGTCAGAGTGTACTTTGTCTATATATATTATATATATATATATATATATATATATATATATATATATATATATATATATATATATATATATATATACCATATGATACCGTTTGAAGCACGAGATCAGGAGACAGCACTCTGGTAAGTTTGATCACAAGTTCTGTGTATTGAAAAAAGACACATAAACCGACGTTTCGGTCCCCCGATGGGACCTTTCTCAAGGTGGTGCACACTGTTTGTGATCAATCTTACCAGAGTGCTGTCTCCTGATCTCGTGCTTCAAACGGTATTGTATGGTTTATTATTGCTTTATGGGACAAACACCCAATTTTTTCTACTTGCAAGTGTAGTGCCGGCTGCTTCTTTGGATTTTATATATATATATATATATATATATATATATATATATATATATATATATATATATATATATATTGTGACAGAAACCAGGGGTTGGTAATAAACTCCATATACAGGGCTCCCAGGATACTGAACAGTTTCTGTCCTGTCTAAGCTGAACAGGGCAGCCTCGTGGTACAGGCACTCCATTCCACAGTTTGTCTGCTGCCTGTTTTCTGTCACCTATCATGCTGATTAGAGTTCAGGTATATAAGACCTGTTTCCTGTTTCCTCTGGGCCCCGCCCAAGAGCCTGGAAGGCTGCTGAACTGCAGAGGGGTGAGAAAGCCGCTTTCCCAAATCGCTTCATTCATTCTGTTAGTTTGTCTAAAGACTGCAAAGGTACTTATTTTGTTGGTGGAAGTGGACAAGCCACTTCCAACTCTGAGTCAGGGACATCTAAGTTTAAGTTATCGCTCAGACGAGCAGCTTTTTGTTTGGCTTTGTTTTCTGTTTAAACTGTGGCAGTCTCAGTGCCTGGGACTGAATAAACCAGGCATAGCCTGTTTAAAGGAACAGTACGTGACGTCTCATCATTTAACCTACCCTAAAAGACCGTGTTCTAACAGTCCCGGACAGACGGCGGAGCCCCGGAGTAAGCCGTTTGTCACATATGGTGGAGAATGCGGGCAGAACACTAAAAGGTCTGGGGGTTAAAGAACTTTAAAGAAAAAAAAAAAAAGGTTTTTTTTCTCTCTCTCCAAACAAGATGGAAGACGTGGTGAGTGCGCTGGTACGCAATGTCGCTGTCCAGAGAGACGCGAATGAAGCCCTGCAACAGGCGAATGCAAACCAGCAAGAGACAAACCGCTTGCTGAAAGAGGAGCAACAGCGGTTCGCTCAGGGCTTACAGCAGGAACTCGAGATCCTGAGGGAGACTATCAGTAACCTTCCACTGGCAGCGGCAGCCCCAGTTCCGAAAATGACCAGGGCAAGCCACTACCTTCAGAAGATGGGACCCTCGGATGATGTGGAAGCCTATCTTCTCACGTTTGAACGCACGGCACAGAGAGAGGGATGGCCAGAAGCTGAGTGGGCTGGTCTAATCGCACCCTTCCTAAGCGGCGAACCCCAGAAGGCTTACTTTGATCTAGAGCCAGCCGAAGCTAACGTCTATGCAAAATTGAAGTTCGAGATCCTCGCCCGCCTCGGCGTAACCACGGCTGTTCGCGCCCAAAGGTTTCACGCATGGTCCTTCACGATGGATAAAGCCACCCGAAGCCAGATGTATGACCTCATCCACCTCGCCCGGAAGTGGCTACAACCCGAGATCAACTCAGCAAGCCACATCGTGGAACGGTTGGTCATGGACCAGTTCTTGAGGAAACTTCCCTCTGCCTTACGCCATTGGGTCAGTCGGAGTGACCCCCACAATGCGGATGAGCTTGTGGCCCTCGTAGAAAGGTACAATGCAGCAGGAGAGCACCCGCAACCCACAGTCGTGGAGCAACCCCACTACCCGAGGTTCCAGGACTCTTCCAGAGACGGTAAAAGGGTACCGGGGTTAAGGGGAGCTGAAGAGCGGCGACCACCTTCACGCAGCACCAGCAACAGTGGTTCGCACACTAAGGGCAATAGCCAACATGGGGAGCCGGGAAAAGGCTCTAAGTGGGACACAGACTATGTACCTAAATGTGTAAATTGTCATGAGAGGGGCCACACAGCAAAAATCTGCCCACTAAATGATGAGCCCATGCAATGCAACAGCGTGGAACCTTATTCGCTGTTGTCCCAATGTATGGGCCCTAGCCCAGAGGACCCCTTGAATAACCATCTGTGGGCATTTGTAAAGGTTAATGGTAAGAGGGTTCGGGCACTTCTTGACTCTGGGAGTATGGTCACACTAGTGTCCGAATACCTATTGCCCATTAAGAAGAAACAGGTAAACAGTTCACAAAGAGTGGCAATTTGTTGTATACATGGGGATAATCATGAATATTCCACTGTTGATGTTTTTTTTGAAACAGAATTTGGTTCTTTAGATTTCAAGGTGGGTATTGTACCCAAACTGGCACATGATGTGTTAATAGGGACCGACTTTCCCCATTTTCTAAAAATGTGGTCCCCAGCTCAGAATAGCGCCCAGAGTTCAATAGCAGACCATAACGAAGTGTTAGAAGAAACAAATCCTTTCCCTTTTTCAGAAATGGAGGTTGACGAGGGCCCAAATAAGAAAGGGGAAAAGGAGGAGTGCTGTGAAATTCCCTTCCCCATCACTACTTTGGTAGGGAATACCCCAAATCAAGATGTTGATCAGGCACTTACCACCCCAGTACAGGATAAGACCCTCGCTGACCTAGAGGTCAGCCCAGGGAGTTTTAAGAAGGCCCAGTGGGAGGACCCCACATTAGCGGTAGCAAGGGGAAATATACGGGACCAGAATAGTACTCATGGCCAACCAGATAGGTCACTTGCTTACCCCTACTTCGAGGTAGAGAACGACCTAGTATATCGGGTTGATAAAAGAAAATCAGTTACAACTAAACAATTGTTGGTACCACGGACATTCCGTAACGTAGTATTACACCTCGCACATAGTCATCCATTGGGGGGACACCTAGGGGTGGAAAATACAAAAGAAAAGGTTCTCCGAAGCTTTTATTGGCCTGGGGTTCTGGCAGAAATTACAAACTATTGTTCCTCATGCCCAGAATGTCAGATCACCGCCCCGTTCAAAGCATACCGCAGCCCATTGGTACCCCTTCCCATAATAGAGGTACCATTTGACCGGATTGCTATGGATCTAGTAGGACCCCTAATAAAGTCTGCTAGGGGACATCAGCATATATTGGTAATATTAGATTATGCTACCCGATATCCGGAGGCAGTTCCCCTACGTAGCACCTCTGCTAAAAACATAGCAAAAGAGTTAGTAGTTCTGTTTTCCCGGGTCGGAATTCCTAAAGAGATCTTATCTGACCAGGGAACACCATTTATGTCCCAAGTAACAAAAGAGCTATGTAAACTCCTAAAAATCAAGCATCTCAGAACCTCAGTCTATCATCCACAAACAGATGGTTTAGTGGAAAGGTTCAATAAAACCTTAAAGAGCATGTTACGCCGGGCGGTCGATAAGGATGGGAAAAACTGGGACTGTTTGTTACCATACCTGTTATTTGCCATTAGGGAAGTTCCCCAGTCATCCACAGGCTTCTCCCCGTTTGAACTATTGTATGGCCGACATCCAAGGGGCTTACTGGATATAGCCAAAGAAACTTGGGAACACGAGGTTACCCCTTACAGAAGTGTAATAGAGCATGTTGCCCAAATGCAGGACCGCATTGCTGCAGTCCTACCCATAGTGAGGGAACACATGGAGAAAGCTCAAGAAGCACAAAGGAATACGTATAATAAGGGTGCTAGGGTCAGAATTTTTTTTCCAGGTGATAGGGTACTAGTTCTGGTTCCCACCGTGGAGAGTAAATTCCTTGCTAAATGGCATGGGCCATATGAGGTCTTGGAAAGAGTGGGAGAAGTAAATTATAGGGTAAGGCAGCCAGGTAGGAGGAAACCTGAGCAAATTTACCATATAAACCTACTCAAGCCCTGGAAAGATAGAGAGGTCTTGTTAACCCTAGTACCCCCAGGTCCGTCAGAGAATCAAGAAACTGACCCAGAGGTTAGCATAGCTGAAACACTGTCCGTGCATCAGAAACGAGAGGTCCAGAGTTTAGTGAGAAGGAACAAAGAAATCTTCTCTACACAGCCAGGTAAAACTAACGTAATTAAACATGACATAGTCTCTGAACCGGGGGTCCGAGTTAACCTTAAACCGTACCGAATCCCAGAGGCCAAGAGAGAGGCTATAAGTTTAGAGGTTAAAAAAATGCTAAAACTAGGCGTAATTGAGGAATCCCAAAGTGGGTGGAACAGCCCTATAGTTTTAGTCCCAAAGCCAGACGGTACAACAAGGTTTTGTAATGACTACCGGAAACTAAACGCGGTGTCAAAATTTGATACTTATCCTATGCCCAGGGTGGATGAACTTGTAGAGAGACTGGGCAAAGCCCGATATCTCACAACCCTAGACCTAACAAAAGGGTACTGGCAGGTTCCCCTCACAGAAAGGGCAAAAGAAAAGACAGCCTTCTCAACCCCAGACGGCCTCTTTCAATATAAGGTGCTGCCTTTTGGCTTACATGGAGCTCCCGCCACATTCCAAAGAATGATGGATAAAATTTTAAAACCACATGTTCGGTACGCTGCCGCCTACCTGGATGATGTGGTAATCCATAGTGAAGATTGGCAGTCCCACCTTCCAAAGGTCCAAGCTGTGCTCGACGCAGTTCGGTCTGCTGGACTAACTGCTAACCCCGCTAAATGCACTATTGGTCTGGAGGAGGCCAAGTATCTGGGGTATTCTATTGGTAGAGGGTTACTCAAACCACAAACACTCAAAGTAGAGGCGATACAAAATTGGCCAAGGCCAGTCACAAAAAAACAAGTAAGGACCTTTTTGGGGTTAATTGGCTACTATAGGAGGTTTATTCCCAATTTTGCAACTAAGGCAACCCCACTAACCGACCTCACAAAAGCAAGAGGACCGCTAATGGTAAAGTGGTCCCCCGAAGCCGAACAGGCCTTTAGAAGCCTGAAAGAAGCTCTCTGTGCCCAACCAGTGTTGGTCACACCTGACTTCTCCAAAGAGTTCGTAGTCCAAACCGACGCATCTGAGGTAGGGCTGGGGGCGGTACTCTCCCAGGAGTCTCAAGGGGAGGAGCACCCCATCCTTTATTTAAGTAGGAAACTAAATCCCCAGGAGAAAAATTACTCCATAGTCGAGAAAGAGTGTCTCGCAATAAAGTGGGCTGTAGAGACACTCAAGTATTATCTGTTGGGGAGAAAGTTCCGATTGGTCACAGATCATGCACCCCTTACCTGGATGTGTCAAAATAGGGAGAAGAACGCTAGGGTGACCAGGTGGTTCCTAAGCCTACAGCCCTTTAAATTTTCTGTGGAACACAGGTCGGGGCACAAACATGGCAATGCCGACGGGTTGTCAAGGATGCACTCCCTAATATCCATGGTCGCTCACCCCTCGAGGTCTGAGCTGGGGGGGAGGATATGTGACAGAAACCAGGGGTTGGTAATAAACTCCATATACAGGGCTCCCAGGATACTGAACAGTTTCTGTCCTGTCTAAGCTGAACAGGGCAGCCTCGTGGTACAGGCACTCCATTCCACAGTTTGTCTGCTGCCTGTTTTCTGTCACCTGTCATGCTGATTAGAGTTCAGGTATATAAGACCTGTTTCCTGTTTCCTCTGGGCCCCGCCCAAGAGCCTGGAAGGCTGCTGAACTGCAGAGGAGTGAGAAAGCCTCTTTCCCAAATCGCTTCATTCATTCTGTTAGTTTGTCTAAAGACTGCAAAGGTACTTATTTTGTTGGTGGAAGTGGACAAGCCACTTCCAACTCTGAGTCAGGGACATCTAAGTTTAAGTTATCGCTCAGACGAGCAGCTTTTTGTTTGGCTTTGTTTTCTGTTTAAACTGTGGCAGTCTCAGTGCCTGGGACTGAATAAACCAGGCATAGCCTGTTTAAAGGAACAGTACGTGACGTCTCATCATTTAACCTACCCTAAAAGACCGTGTTCTAACAGTCCCGGACAGACGGCGGAGCCCCGGAGTAAGCCGTTTGTCACAATATATACACAAAACAAACAAATTGGAGTAGCGCCTTAGGAAGCTTGATAAGGAAAAATCAGCTGTGTAAATCAGATAGAGTTAACAAGGCTATTGACCAAAGAATCTCCAAAAGGGCGAATTTGTGATAAAAACAACTGAAATCTATAGCAAGAATAAAAAATATAAAACATAAAAAATAAAATAAAAAGCAGATGTCAGTTGAAATTCCAAAAAATGTACTTAGTCCACTGGAGTTTTGCTGCCCGTATATAAGGATCACCAAATGCCAAGGATATCTGCAGAAAAGAAGAAGAAAAAACAGGCGCACTCCTACTGTGATAAAGTATAAAACAGTATTTATGGGATTGTAAAATATAAAAAGCGAACTCACAAACAGAGTAAAAATAATAGCATTTATGAGATATACTCAATCGCCTTGAAGCTGTGAAGGTCCTTAGTGACGAAACGCGTAGGGTGTTTCCCAAAGAGGCGAGTTTGTGGCTGACATTACTGCACAAACGGAGAGAGTACCTTGGAGCTGTTGCTATTTTGCTTGGGACTGCTGTCGCTTCCGGTTTTGCAGTTGCCTGCTGGTGAGCAGTGAGAGCTGTGGGAGGTGTATCTGGAGGGAGTCTCTGACCATGTTGCTAGTTATTACATCAACTGGCTGCAGTGGCTCCAGTGCACCTTGCTGAACCAACGGATACACCAGAGGTGGCACCAACAGGACAGGCTGATACATTCCCTTCACAGCTTCAAGGCGATTGAGTATATCTCATAAATGCTATTACTTTTACTCTGTTTGTGAGTGCGCTTTTTATATTTTACAATCCCATAAATACTGTTTTATACTTTATCACACTAGGAGTGCGCCTGTTTTTTCTTCTTGATTTCTATATATATATATATATATATATATATACAGTGGTTGACAAATCACCAAAAAATCTACTCGCCACACAAAAAAATCTACTCGCCACCTAATACCAAACGTGTGCTGCTTGGGCCAATATTAACTCGCCCGGGGGTTAAATCCACTCGCCCGGGGCGAGCAAATGTATAGGTTTGTCGAACACTGTATATATATATATTTACATTTGCATATATATATATATATATATTAGGGTTTACCACAGTGACAATCAATGTTTTTTTTGGCTACTATGTATTATACTGTTATGGTAAATGTTATTTTATTGTGCATTTATTTTGTTTTGAAAACAAATGGGCAAATGTGCTATTTCAATAGATGTATGCTGCACACCAAAAAGGTAATTATCGATATAGTTACCGGTGCTCCTGGTTAAGGGAATCCCTATCAAAACTCCAGAATCAGCAAACCAGAATGGAAGCAGGGCACTACGGATTCCTGCAAAACTATTTATTCAGCCAATTTTCGAAGCGATGTTTTAGCAGATACAACTGCCTTTTTCAAGTTTAGATGGCATAATAACACACCCCAAATGTTTCTTAATTATAGCCATAAAAGTCCCCAGGTGTCCCTCATTCCAAATCAGCTTCCAGGCGTACCCTGAATCCATCAGATTATTCGGCCATCTTGTGGTTGGCATCCTTCTGATCTCTGCGCTGATTGGTCCACTTCTGGTCCTCTAATCTTGTGGTTTTTCGCGGGTGTGTGATGTCATCATGTGGGCAGGGCTCTGTCTAAGGCTGTCCTCATCCAATCTTGAAGTCTCCTCATCTGTGCATGTATCCTTAAGGCCATGGCTCTCATGAATGTGCAGCACCTTTCCCTGTTCATCTGACGGGAGTCTGCAGCAGCTTCACTTGTGCCAGAGTGGGAGGACAAGATGTCATTAGAAGGTTGATCATAATTTGCTTATAGCACAGCTAGTTTCTTGATGTGAGCACTCAAGTTCCAAACACATTAATAAAACTCTTAAAAATGAAGTTTTGTCATTTCTATTTGTTCTTTACAAGTGGTATTTTGTCTTTATTTGAAAATAAACGATGTGTTTTATCTTTCTTTTCAAAACCAAAACTTTAGTATTCAATTTGAACCCCAGGGATATACTGACCTTTAGTGTCAGACATTTGAGGTACCAGCAACAGCAGCAGACGAGTGATCTTTGGATAGATAATATCTATCTATGTGCTCACTAATGATCTACTAGTGATGAAGGAATTCAATCAGATAAAATCATTTAGTCCTTTAGGGAATACCGTATCCAAGGTTTATGTCCAATATGCCTCTCTTTGCAGTAATGAAATGTCTGAAATGTTCTCTATATTTGTTCAAAGCCTATCGACCTTATATACCAACTGAGGGGTATCCTGAGACCTATTGTATTTATTCATCACAAGGGCTCCAGTCAGAGAGAGAAGAATCTCTGACATACTTACCATTATAAGAAGTTTTGTGAGTGCAACTACTTAAAGCTAACAGAGTGATAAATAACCATTATCAACCTCCTGCACTATATTTGCTTTCATTTTTATTCACATATTTCACCGAGCACATCTACGCTCCTCCTCCCCCAGAAGAAAAGAAACCGTACATCTTGGAACTGAGAACAGTCCTATTTGAGGAAGTTGAGCAGCTAACTACACTTTGCATATTTAATACTTATTCTACCACTGGTTGGGGAAGGGTATTTCTTAATTTTTTAAGTCATTGTTAAGTGTATTCACATCTTGTTGTTATATTTTATTCCTGAAACACTGTTTTCACATTCACTTTTAGAAGCGCCCAGTCCATTCCCTTTTCCCCTTTTCCTTTTATTTTCACATCTTACAGACTGCAGGCAGATCGCACGGGCAGATCTTAGAAAAAGTCAGAGCTAAAGACATTGCTAACTCGAGCGGTATGGCATTTTCCTACGGAATGGTATCTGACTTGCGATAACTCTTTATGAATATCGTGATAACACAAACGTCATACCGGTCAGTAGGTAATACCAAAGCGTTCGATATGGCAGTGATCTTATCAAACCTACTGTACCTGAATAGACCCCTTAGATTGATACTGTACTGTAGCCTTATGGAATGTGTACTCATACAGTACTATTAGTTCTTTATAAGCATGTCCAAGAATTTGTGGCAATATCTTTTCCTTATGCATCTGGAATGTGTGATGACGTTTGTAAAAAGTAATAAAAAGCCCAAATAGTGCAGACTGATAAACTTTGTATCTGGTGATGTAATAACATTTAACACACTCACATGGTGTCACAATATAACAGGCATACAGTACTGTATACTGTATATGACAAGAAATCGTCGCCGTCCGAGACCCTCAGTAGTCACCTTGTTTGTGTCTTCAGGTCTCTCCACGTCTCTCCACTCTTGTCTGCGATTGGTTGGTTCCTGACCTTCCTGGTTTGGAATATTGAATCAGAGAGCCGGTAGCGCTGTGAGCAGCGTCCTACAAAGCGTCCTTCCACACTCTATGTGTTTCACCTGTTCCCAGGTTTCATCAAGAGCTCCTTGTTACTCATTTTTTTCCATTTTATTTTTAAGTTGCATCTGTATGTATTTTGTTTTTTTTCTTGTCCTTACCGCTAATTGGAACTGTGGAATATTTTGGTTTCCATATAAATAAAAGATGAAACATTTTATTGCTCAACTATATCCATCCTTTAGCCTTTTAATTAATAGAATGGGACAAGGCAAGAGCAGAATGTTTTTCAATCAAGACAGTGCCCTGCCTTGCTATAAAGAGAATGTGTGTTCATACAGACAGCAACCTTGAGATAGTTCAATCAATGAATAGGTTTGCTTACATGACAGCTGCAAGGCTTAGTGATTCATTAGATTGTAGTTTAAATCTTAAGACTTGAGTTTCAGTATATAATTGTTCACTAGAACACTTAAATGTTACTGAATTCTGTCTACACCAAATTCGTAAAATCCTTCAGTGACACCAGAGCCACTGGGGCATCAAAGCAAAGTCTGTGCATTTCTGAGGCTAAAACAATTGCTTGAAAAATCCTATTTATTTGAATAAGATGTTTTTCATTTACACATATGGTTTTTGCCGTGGAATTGCACCACTTTTGCCTTTATACATACTGTACACTGGCGACACAGTTTATTGCACTGCGGCCAGATCCGCAAGCCGGGAGATTTCCCGGCTTGCTAGTGGCCGCCCCTCGGCGTGCCGCGCGTCACCGACGCGCGGTCACGCGTCATCGGGAGCCTGCGCCCCCTGCACGCGCGTCCAGGGCTCCCCGAGGGAGCCCTGGTGTCCCGCGATGTGGGGGACGGCGGCAGGGGGTTCCGGGGGACCCGGCGGACCCGGCAGCGGGAGGGAGAGCGCCCCGATCGGAGGGCGCTCTTCCGCTGCTTCGGCGCGCGCCCGTCACCCTCCGGCGCACGCCAGGCTACTGCTGCGGCCGAGAACGGGCAAATGCTCGAATAAACTCGGCCGCAGCAGTATGTGCCATTGTTATTAGCAATATTAGTTGATTCAGGCATACCCAGTCTAAGGTCAAATTTGTGAAAATATCTTTAGTGACCGTTCCTGTTCTTTATTGCTTCTATTTATTATCATAATAATTCCAGGAAATATTCAGTAATTTAATAATCAGGCAGCATAAAAATACAAGTTTTGTTTTTCATTGGGGTCAGCAACCTAGCCTGGTTTTCTGTGTTTGACTAAAAGTGAGGTTATCTGGGGCCAAATACTTTTTTTGAAAGTGGTATGATTGAAATCTGAAGTCGCAACTGTTTCTGGCAGTAGAATAAGCAATAAACCTATTTTAACTTAAAATATATTCCTTTGTGTTATGGACCACGCCAGAGGGTATGGCCAGGAAGACAGTCCATGTCTGTGTAAACATGACTAAATATAAAGATATCATGGATCTGACAGGGATTTTCAAGAATTACAAATATATCTTAGTATCATTTGCAATCTGATTGATTAATTAAATGATTCTAGACAATCAACGACTCTGAGGGTGCAAAGGTCACATATTAATTTGTCTCTCAAACATAGCATTAATCACATCAAGTTTGATATCCACACTTGTATTTTAATTATACAAACGCAACATTGAAAATGGCATTCTTCTAAGTATTATAGAAATAACGTTATGTGCATGTTTCGATATTTAGGCTTGTTTTAATTCAAAAGAATAGCCTATGCATACACGTAAACATCATCTTGTCAGTAAAATGGTGAGAAAGGAAGTGCGATTTCTTTTTTTTTTTTCAAATTAAATAAAGTTTAAGAATTATATATGTGGGCGCTATGCATGCATGCACTTTGTTGAATCAGGTAATCCAGCTTAAAGTGCCTCAAATCACTTCCTTCACTATAAAATAAATTCAATTCAATTAATTTCAATTAGTAGAAGAAATGTGTTTTAGGGAGTAATTCAATACACCCCAATTTTCTTAGATGCGTTTTTGTGACCAATAACAGTGTGATCGGCCACTTAATAGTAATTACCTCATTGTTCTGCCACAACAAATAAGAAAGCTTATTGTTTTTTGTCATTGTTGTCCAGAGATGAAGAAAATCATTATAAAACATGTTGAACAATTTCTGTTGGGCATATCTTTTATGGTGACTGTCAGAGAGAAGACACTTAAGATGGTTGTGCAAATGCATGTCGGTCATGGGAGAGAGCATGAAGAAGAGGGAGCATGTGTTTTTCTTCTTCAAATGTTATGTGTTTCCAAGTATGGGTTGAAGTGGGGCCCATTTTATATTCTTGCACTTGGGAACATAATTCACTTGTTGTACCCCAGTTGGTATCCCTATGCCAACCTACAGTAGTATATTCTTAGAATAGATAACAGTGTTATCCCAACTAGAATGGATTGACTGGTATACTTGTAAAGAGTAGAGACATTGTAAGTATGTATGTATGTATGTATGTATAAAACAGAAATAGCTGTGTTAGTCCAGTTGCGATAGTGCAGAATAAATTAGTTCTTCAGTATTAGGTGATACCTTTTTTATTTGGACTAACAATTGATGTCATAGGACAAGCTTTTGAGAGTTTCCCTCTTTTCTTCAGGTCAGCAATACTTCAGTATTGCTGACCTGAAGAAGAGAGGAAAACTATCGAAAGTTTGTCCTATGACATACATTTTTAGTCCAAATAAAAAAGGTATCACCTAATACTGAAGAACATATATATATATGTTCTTCAGTATTAGGTGACTGCATGCACGCCTATAAATTATGTAGAATAATATTACGTTAGCCAGCGGTGCTCCAGGGAAAAAATAAGTATAAAAGTAAAAAGAAGAATTCCCAATGGGGAGCACACAAGAAATAACAATTTTATTGGTCACATTAAAACAGGGGAGAAAGCATCAAATGGACGGGAACTCCAAACTAACTCCTCAGGGGACAGAGCAGAACCCAGCAATGGATACTAATGAAGTGTCATAAACTAGTGTGTGGTTGTAAGGAATCTGTTTCTGGCTTTGCTTGTACCCTTGCAGATCTCTGCAGTTCACCTAATACTCCCTTTTGCAATCATTAGCACCTGTGCTAGCTTTCACTGCAGCCTTAGCCCTGTGCTCTGTTATTGGAGGATTCTCACACACCCCCCTCCTGTTATTTCCCCGTCGCCCTATATATACTGCTCTCCCCACACTGCTTCACTGCCGAACATAGTCCTTGTCACAGGATGTAACTGTGTTTGCTACAAGCTACCTGTTTGGCCACCTTGTTCCTGTTACTTTGTCCTAGTTCCTGTTCCTGTTCCTGGGGCCTGCTGTGCACCTCCAGTGCAGAGGCCATGTCCTGGATCCTGTGCTGAAGCGTTGGGTTCCCAGCGTACTGTTCCATGAGGCCTGCTGCCTTTCCCATAGCAGAGGCCTGCCATCTGAGTCCTGAGGTCAACTGCTCTCTCCTCGCAGAGGCCCGTTCTGGACTCCTGCGCTGAAGCACTAGTTTACCAGTGTTGCCTGGTGGTGTGCCCTCTCCTGTCAGTCCTCCCTCTCCTAGACCGGGGCCGTGGACGCCACGTGTGCAAACCCCATTCCCGAACTGCAGCGATTACGCTGAAGCAGGAGGACCTGCTTGATTTCCTGTTGCCGACTCCCTGCTTGGACTACGACTACCCAGATATCACACATTCCGACGGGTGCAAGAAAACAAGGACAAATTCCGATAACAACCCACGAGTAGAGGAAGTTTGAATACCCAGGGGAGGCGGTGAGCAGTGCGGTGACCCTTCATTTAACTTATTAAGTGATATATGCTTGTTTTATACTTGCACATTGTAAGTGCACATTTGATATATTTTTACATAAAGATTTTGTCTATCAGCCTGATTGCACTATGTAGTCTTTCCCATCTCTACCTTAGAGAGGGGGGGAGGGGGAAAGAGAGGAAAATCCTGCTCAGCTAGGAATTATACCTTTAAAGAGAGGTGCTACCTGGGATAACAAGCATATGTATACAAAGAAGAGGGAAAGATCCCAAAAACGGTGCACTCTACTCTACTCATTCAAAATAACAAATTATTTATTAACATATCATAAACATAGAAAATAGTTAAAACCTATGGAGGTGTGCTATGGAAAATCCTAAGTATGGATTCCTCAGTTAGTCAAATGGCACAGGTATGATGACCTAGTATAGCCAATCATGCACACAAAAACAGTATACAGGCATACCCCGCATTAACGTACGCAATTTGACCGGAGCATGTATGTAAAGCGAAAATGTACTTAAAGTGAAGCACTACTTTTTCCCACTTATCGATGCATGTGCTGTACAGCAATCATCACATATGTGCATAACTGATGTAAATAAAGCATGTGTAACAGGCTCTATAGTCTCCCCACTTGCACACAGCTTCGGTACAGGTAGGGAGCCGGATTTGCTGTTCAGGATGTGCTGACAGGAGCATGCGTGAGCTGCCGTTTGTCTATTGGGCGATATGTACTTACTCGCGAGTGTACTTAAAGTGAGTGTCCTTAAAGTGGGATATGCCTGTATACAATAACTAAGCTAGGTCCCTGTGGGGTTGCAGCTTGCATAGGAGGTAATCCTGTAAATTAAGACAATGTATGCTAATATCTAGCAACTATAGCTGAAACTGTAAAGTGTGGCAATATCATCATAATGTGTCTGTGTGTAATGATGAGTGACACTTTTACCTGCACATGAGATCTTAGCAAAAACCCAGCATCAAACACACCCCAGTGATCTGTGTGCTGATCCACCTGGGGATATACACGGCTGGATCTACTTACTTATTGACCTGTGGTGTCTGTACGTTAAGCAGACACTCCTGGATGCCGACATGTGACTCAGCTGTCTCCCGTTTGTAAGCAGTGTTTCTACCAGGATATACAGACCTCAAAGCTGCTCTTTCTAGCTAGTGGGATCCACATCTGTGGCCCACATCTTAGTTTAATTGTATCTGTTTGTTGCGGCTGACCCCCAAAGAAGTTCCATTTCCCCAGGAACGAAACACGTGTCGGGATGACGTCAGGTGTGCGACAGATGCATAGGTGTCTGATCGAGTCAGCCGATACAAACAGATACAGTTAAACTAAGATGTGGGCCACAGATGTGGATCCCACTAGCTAGAAAGAGCAGCTTTGAGGTCTGTATATCCTGGTAGAAACACTGCTTACAAGCGGGAGACAGCTGAGTCACATGTCGGCATCTAGGAGTGTCTGCTTAACGTACAGACACCACAGGTCAATAAGTAAGTAGATCCAGCTGTGTATATCCCCAGGTGGATCAGCACACAGATCACTGGGGTGTGTTTGATGCTGGGTTTTTGCTAGGATCTCATGTGCAGGTTAAAGTGTCACTCATCATTACACACAGACACATTATGATGATATTGCCACACTTTACAGTTTCAGCTATAGTTGCTTGATATTAGCATACATTGTCTCAATTTACAGGATTACCTCCTATCCAAGCTGCAACCCCACGGGGACCTAGCTCAGTTATTGTATATACTGTTTTTGTGTGCATGATTGGCTATACTAGGTTATCATACCTGTGCCATTTGACTAACTGAGGAATCCATACTTAGGATTTCCCATAGCACACCTCCATAGGTTTTAACTATTTTCTATGTTTATGATATGTTAATAAATAATTTGTTATTTTGAATGAGTAGAGTAGAGTGCACCGTTGTTGGGATCTTTCCCTCTTCTTTGTATACCCATCTCTCCCTTACCTAATCTAAAAGTTGACTATGCCTTTGAGGAAAGTTCCTGACTACGCATATCCAACATGGGTAGCAGCCCTTCTTGCAATTGCTTTTTATTCATCAACATCTTGTGAGTAGGCTGGACATATGAGCCAAGAATACACTACGTGCCTTATCTCAGATTTTTATACATCTGCACTTATATTGTGTGTTTTTTGTTTGTCTTCTTTCCCTTACATGCTCCCCCTGGATTGTTTGAGAATGTATTTATATAGGGCAATTAATGTACATAGCGCTTCACAGTAGTAATACATGTGGTAGTCAAATAAATAACAGATTACATAAATAACAGATCATGGGAATAAGTGCTTTAGACATAAAAGTAACATAAAGGAAGAGTAGTCACTGCCCGAGAAGCTTACTGTCTAATTGGTAGGTAGGGAGAACGTACAGAGACAGTAGGAGGGAGTTCTAGTAAGTGCGTCTGCAGGGATCCAAGCTTTATGTATCATGTATTCAGAATATCCACAGTGCTATTCATATGGTTGTCTGTATTGGGTTGTGTTAGATCTTCACTCTGCACTCAGATAATAATTAGGTACAGTATAATTTGTCCTGTGTATGCAGTAACCTATTCAGTTTGTTATGCAGAGTGGGATTCTTTTTGCACTTATATTTCAGCAGACAGTACGGGATGTGTATGTTTATATAATGGCATAACTGCTTCAACTCATGGAAAATTGCTTTTCTTGTAAACTAATGCATGTTTTTATTGTTCATTACCTATATCTACTATCCAAGTGTAATTCATCTGTTGTTACTTCAGCCACTCCTCTGTCTGTAGGAGTGGCTTTGAAATCATCCTATCAGCTGTGCTGGTTCCGACGCTCTCAGTTCATTGAATCTTTCCATGTCACGGCAATTGCGACTACATAAACGGCCACAATCAGCACTAACGTTAAGCCCCCGCATGAAGCAGGTGGTGAGACCGTCAAAAAAGGATGAATTGGCGGATGGCATACTGAGTTTTTGGAACAATCTACTCACCGTAGAAAGATGTAATAAATATATAGATCATATTACGACCGTGTTGCCCATTGTGATACAGCGTAATGGGCAGGCATCAGGAAAGTAGTAAGGTACAGTACAGTACTGTAGTATGGTAAGTACAGGTACACCAATTATGATACAGGTAAGTATGGCACAGATTTTTTTACTATATGCACTTTACTGCACTCATTTTATCTTTTCTTTTCAGAGAGAGCTGTTGCACTAAAAAATGAATGTTGGGGGGAGGGGATATATCATGTGTAAAATTTGTGAACTGTGTGTATAGTGTAGCAACAGTCATAATTTACACAAACCCCCCTCTCTCAATGAACTACAGGCATACCCCGCATTAACGTACGCAATGGGACCGGAGCATGTATGTAAAGCGAAAATGTACTTAAAGTGAAGCACTACCTTTTCCCACTTATCGATGCATGTACTGTACTGCAATCGTTATATACGTGCATAACTGATGTAAATAACGCATTTGTAACAGGCTCTATAGTCTCCCTACTTGCGCACAGCTTCGGTACAGGTAGGGAGCCGGTATTGCTGTTCAGGACGTGATGACAGGCGCATGCGTGAGCTGCCGTTTGCCTATTGGGCGATATGTACTTACTCGCGAGTGTACTTAAAGTGAGTGTACTTAAAGCGGGGTATGCCTGTACAGAATGCAATGCGGTCATGACGAAGAAGATAAAGACTGTAAATTTGTATTTTTCATGATAATTTGTATTTTTCATTCTTCCATGATTATCCAGATAAAATAAAAAAAAATTGTTCTTTAAATTCACGAGAATCATTGAAACACCCCCACCCACACCCAATGAAAAAGAATGAATGGCAAATATTGTTAACTTATCAAAAATATGATTCCGATTATGGTTTATTTAAATCAATCCTTAAAAAAGGGATGTTTATTATTTTTTCTTTGAATTTGAAGGCTAGGTGCCACGAAGGGATTATCAGATTAACATATTAATTTGGGGAAGGTGTTCACGTTGGTTTGTTTGTAAGGCTTTTTGTGAAGTGGTGGGGAGGAGGGGTTGAAGGTGCTAGTTACCACCGGCCCTTAAACTTGAAATTCTCTTGGTATGTGCGTGGAGGAGTCATTCGAGAAGGGATTATAACATGTGCGCATGCGTTACTGTTAACAAAGCCTCAAAGAGGCCATCGTCCTCAAGAAGACTCAGCGACACAATTACTATAAACAAAGCCTCACAGATTTTAAAGAATGGCTTCGGGGGATGTACTGCTGTGGCCAGCTTTATTCTAGCATTTACCCGTGGTTACCCGTGGCTTATTTCGGCTGGCGCCGAACTTCCCCGCGCGCCAGCCGCATCTTCCCCGCATCTTCCCCTCCCCTTCCCCTCACGACCAACTGGCTGCACTGCCTCTGCACAACGGCACAACGCTGGATGCACGCATACCCCACTTACCTCGCCTACCCCTTCAGCCTCCATCCATCTTCGGGGATGCCTGGCGCGCACCCTGGCACATGTGACCGGCGCCCCAGTGACACGCGGCACGTGTCAGAAAAAAAAAACAGCCGCGTCTGCCCGCACATTGCGGTGGCTGCCCCAGAAGAATAAAAGCGGCCGTCAGTGTATGGTGTCTCATGTTCACATACACGCATGCGCATAAATGTGATTAAACTTAGCCACAAAGCCGCCAATTACAGGAGGTGTCGATAAGAAGTAGTAATACCTTAGCTTTTTGTGTGGGGGTGGGAGAAGGAGAGGGCTGTATGCTAGATTATTAGTTGAAAGAAATATTTTCAACACGTCATCATAATGTTTTGAACCCCACACCCCCAAATAAAAATCACAGTATGCCACTACTAGTGTAGAATTTTAAAAGCTACAGTAGTGATTGATTCTCAGAATATCAAAAAATGTTATGCAAGCCGAATGTTTGTCGACAAATGTTATGTCGAGAAACGAAAAAAATGTGTTTTTTTTCAGACTTGAAATTCACATTGAATGAGAAGTCATACACGCATGCACATTAAATCAAAACAATATTAAAACAATACATATATAATACTGTACATATACTGTAGAATACATACTGTATAGAATAAAAGATTATAACTTTTTATTTTAGGGGTTTCTTATTAGAGTCACAGTATGCCACCCACCTCAAAAAGTATGTACATGACTAGTGTAGAATTAAAAAGCTACAGTAGTGATTGAATCTCAGAATAGCCAAAATTGTTATGCAAGCCCATGTCGAGAGAAACGAAAAAAAGAGTTTTTTTTCAGACTTGAAATTTAAATTCGGATGCGCCTAAATGTGATAACACGCATATGCGTTTCAACAAGGTTCCAATCAGACATACACGCATGCACATACATGTGATGACACGCATATGCGTTTCAACAAGGTTCCAATGAGACATTCACGCATGCGCATAAAATTTAAACAGTAGGAAAAGAATAGCAAGCCTAGCAAAAGTATTGATTAATAAATAATACATATAGAAATGTGATGACACGCATACAGTATGTGTTTCAACAAGGTTCCAATCCGCATGAGTGGAAAAAATATTTTATATTCGAAAGAAGACGCGAGAAGTTATATTTTTGTAATACTGTACTTCTTTTCCCTTTAGTATCCTGTATACAGTACATTATGCGTCCCCATATTTTTTATGTGTATGGCTAAGGAGCCTCAGACTACTGTATACAGTATGAACTCGTAATGTTAATCTCTGCTTCAAATATAAATCTTCAAATTACAATTACTGTACAGTACACACACACACAGACTTGCAGAACTGTACGGCTGTACTGTGTAGGTTGAATTGCTATTAGACTTTTAAGACAACAGCTCACGATCGCCCACTTGAGTTTCTAGACGGTATTGCAGACAACGCTAAAATGGCATTTTCTGCACATGATAAATGGATTCTGCATCCGATAGAAAACCGATAGAAAGTCAATTGCTATACGGTTGAAAAACAGCGCATCAGGATCCGGTATTCAGAGCGGTACATCATGCGAGGCTTTAGAATAATGGCTGGCGCAGCTGTACAATGATGTACCTAAGACAGTTCATATGGGGTGCATATGATAGGGCATGATTTATGCTGGGAACCAGTTTAGTTGTCCAGCACCAGTTAGAAAGGGCTGGAGTATGTTTAGTTAGAATTCCCTAAAGGGAATTGGTGTTATTTTTATGGTTTGTTTTGACTTCAAGGGACGATGGGCCTTTTGGTCTATAATTTAACCCTGTAAATAAACCCTGTGTCGAGAAATACAATGTTTCCGGCCTTATTCTGGGAGTAAAGCATACTGCAATGTGATGTGGGCATCACATTATATATCTATATATCTATATATATCTATATATCTATATATAGGAAACCAGGTGTCCCACCAAGGAGACAAAAAACAGCACTCAAGGTATATTACAAAAGTGTATTTGAAAAAAAGCAGGCACATATAAATCCAACGTTTCGGTCCTGTATAAGACCTTCCTCAGGGGCGTGCTATATATATATAAATATAAATATAACTGTATGCTCATCTGCATGTCTAAGGCAGGTCTGCAACCCTGCCCTTCACCATTATCACCCAGCACACAGCACTTCCACTGCAGCAAGTGATTCTGGGAAATGACATGCAAATGAGCACGCAGTGCCACTTTTTGCTTCAAAAACCATTTTTAACATGGTTCCCTATAGGCTATATATATATACCCAACTGCCGGAGGATCCAACTAAAAAATACATGAGAGAACTCATCAGGATCATTAAAACACTCCCGATCCACACAAGAGAACAAATTCTGGACCTGATACCAGCTAACCCAAAACCTGGCACATTCTACATGCTCCCTAAAATTCACAAAGAGGGTAACCCTGGGCACCCTATTATCTCTGGATCTGGCACACTTACCGAGAATATTTCTGGCTGGGTGGAGGGCATTCTAAAACCACTTGTCAGGAACACACCCAGCTATATCCAGGACACCACCGACCTGCTAAACAAACTGAATGCCATTGGCCCCCTCCCAACAGGAACACTACTAGCAACCATTGATGTAGAGTCACTTTATACAAACATCCCCCACGAGGATGGGATTTCAGCCTGCAGATACTTTCTGGGACCACAGGAGTCACTCACAGAGACAGTGACTAAATGCATCACATTTATTCTGACCCATAACTACTTCACATTTGGAAATGACACATACCTCCAGACAACCGGGACCGCTATGGGTACTCGGATGGCGCCACAGTATGCCAATCTGTTCTGCGCAAAACTGGAAAGTGACTTTCTTTCCGCCTGTCACTTGAAACCCCTTACATACCTTCGCTACATCGATGACATCCTCCTGATTTGGACCTCTGGCGAACAGGACCTCCTACAGTTCTATGACAACTTCAAAACGTTCCGCCCGACCATCAACCTCAAACTCACCCATTCCCCGGACGAAGTACATTTCCTAGTCACCACCATTACTATAAAGAGCAACCAACTACAGACTTCTGTATACCGCAAACCTACAGACAGAGCCAGCTATTTGAGGGACAACAGCTTCCACCCGACACACACCAAACATGCAACCATCTACAGTCAAACCATACGATACAACCGAATATGCTCCGACACAGCAAACAGAGACCAGCGGATTAAAGCCTTGAGAATCGTATTTTATAAACCGTGAATATAACCACAGAATTGTAGACCAGCAAATTCACAAAGCCACCAGAATACCAAGAAGTGATCTCCTTGAATACAAACAGAAGGAGACAAGCGACAGGGTACCTTTGGTGGTCACATATAACCCACACCTAGGAGCCCTACGCAAGATCACCAGGGAACTACAACCCATCCTCCAGGAAGATACAAGACTGCAACAGGTCTTCCCTGAAGCACCCTTATTATCATACAGACAACCTCATAATCTCAAGAATATTATGGTGAGGAGTAAAGTATTATGCAGTACAACTGAATGCGGGATGAAACCATTCCAGGACGCAAGATGCAAAACCTGCGCAATGCTCTACACAGCGGACACAATACAAATACCACACAGGAATCGGGAATACAAAATCAGAGGAAGGTTCATCTGTTCCTCCAGCAATGTCGTGTACCTCATCATTTGCATGAAATGCCCAGGGGGCTGCTACTACATAGGTGAGACGGGGCAGGGGCTAAACAAGAGAATGAACCTGCATCGCCACAGCATCACACGCGGAACAAGAGACGGTCCTGTCGGCGAACATTTCTCTGACTCTGGCCATAAGATGAATGATCTGAGGGTTGCCATACTCAAAGGTAATCTTAAAACACCGAAAGAGAGACGGTTGCATGGATACAAATTTATGCAACTGTTCGGGACACTTAACGGTGGCCTAAACAGAGATCGAAATGTTATGAGTCATTACTGACACAAGGAGAGAGAGAGAGAGAGAGAGGGAGGGAGAGAGAGAGAGGGAGAGAGGGAGAGAGGGAGAGAGGGAGAGAGGGAGAGAGGGAGAGAGGGAGAGAGGGAGAGAGAGAGGGAGAGAGGGAGAGAGGGAGAGAGGGAGAGAGGGAGAGAGGGAGAGAGGGAGAGAGGGAGAGAGGGAGAGAGGGAGAGAGGGAGAGAGGGAGAGAGGGAGAGAGGGAGAGAGGGAGAGAGGGAGAGAGGATGACCTAGGCGTAAATATGCGTGGGAAAGAAAAAAGAGAAAAACATCATAGGGCAGTATATCTGAGCAACTAAGGGTGGTAAGATATATACTTACAATTAGTTCGGCAAAAATCGGCCTTTAATCCCCAGTGGGACTCAGGAACTCTGCTTTTAGTGGTGATCTTTACTTTCTCTGTGTGTCCTCTAGATTTATACTTCACACGATACTCCAGACAGCTATTTCAGCATCACCATCCGTCTGCTGCTAGATGATACCTTGCAAGGGATGGATCTAACAGGGGGGGGGGGTGTGGAATAATAGAAAAAAAGGAATAGTATAAAACCTTTCATTAAAATCTATCTAAAAAACAAATGGTATTCAACTCACATGCTGTGAATCGAATTCAGGTAGTTGAGAGTTTAAGTGAGTCTCTCATACTCATGTCCGTAAGACGCCGGTTCTCTGCACTGTTGGTGTGTGCGGTTACTTCCGCATCACGTGCTCCGGCTCCGGCTCTCGCGAGACTCTATCTCCCACTGTAGTAAGTACGCTGCCTTTGCTCCGTTGCATAGGATCTGTCCACAGCGCGTCTCCAACTGCTCTGCCAATGCGTATGCCCTACGCGTTTCTCCACTTGGGCTTCGTCAGGGGATAATGTCCTTAACCTCTCCCTACCCTGGGTATATATATCTACCTCTCATGACTGATTGGATACTCTCAGAATTGGCTAATTGACACTTTATTTACTTTATCTCGGCAACATATTAATAGAGAAACAACACACACATATAAAGAGATTGTACCTGATATAATGGTTACTAACATGACAATAGTATCACATATTCTTATGTTATTTAATTAATCAACATCCAACCAATTAAGATTGTTATGTTGATTGTTAAACCAACTATTAGAATGTACCTGATGATCTCTGCCTATCACTATTGGACCTCACCAAGGTACTAATCCAACATCTTTATGTTATAGAACAGATAATATATATTGGAAACACTTAACCCTATAATGAAACTACTTCACACCACATAATTTGGACGAAATAGTATGTAAATATCCAGAAGGATCATAAATGGTCATAAGGGAACATATTCTGAAACACATTGATTATAGATAAACCACAATCTTCTGAACCTGCAACTGGATTTATTCAGTTCCCTTAAGTTAAAATATTCCGTATCTCTCAGCTTAAATAAAACTGTACATAGAAATTAAGCTGGATGAAACCTATAAACAACAATAGTAGGCTCTACACATACACTCATTACCAACATAGAGCCTAAGTTTACCACTGATGGAAGAGTGATATGATGTATCAAACATATCATTATTGTATACAGTGCCAAGGGGCAGAGAAGCGAACAATTACCAATAACCCAAATGGGCTAGCCAGAATTCTACTCAAAAATTAGTATGAACTATTTAAATATAACAGATACAAATTACCCGTGATTAATTAAATTACAATATTAAATTAATAATTAATTAATACTACCAGAATTGTGATATTAATCTCAATAATTACTATAATAAACATCTAGAATTTATATTGAAAAATATTAAATAATTGTGGAAACACCTAAATATTTACTCATGTGTAATTACAATTGTAATTCATTAATTTTAGTTATAATTCATTTATTTTATATTCGTGCCTAAAGTACATTACATTCGTAGCTATATTCAATCCATTAAGACAGCTTCACCTAATTCATCCATATTTTACATCAAATACACCGCATATCTAAGGGGACACATGTATAAACACACTTATCATTTGATATTAATATTACACCCTGTGAGATCCATCCCTTGCAAGGTATCATCTAATAGCAGACAGATGGTGATGCTGAAATAGCTGTCTGGAGTATCGTGTGAAGTATAAATCTAGAGGACACACAGAGAAAGTAAAGATCACCACCAAAAGCAGAGTTCCTGAGTCCCACTGGGGATTAAAGGCTGATTTTTGCCGAACTAATTGTAAGTGTATATCTTACTACCTAACCCCTGAATTGCTCAGATATACTGCCCTATGATGTTTTTCTCTTTTTTTTCTTTCCCTGCATATTTGCGCCTAGGTCATTTCTTCTCTTTACTATCCCTTGCGGCAGGTGTGGAGCCGTGGACCTGAGTGGCAGCATTTTTGTAGGGTTAGTTGTTTTAGGGGTTAATACGTCTCGGTTGACTGATTGGCCAGGTGTGGTTGTTATTAACTCTGCATTTAACTAAGTGTTTGGATTTGCGCTGTTTGTATCTTGCTATATTTATATATATATATATATATATTGTGACAGAAACCAGGGGTTGGTAATAAACTCCATATACAGGGCTCCCAGGATACTGAACAGTTTCTGTCCTGTCTAAGCTGAACAGGGCAGCCTCGTAGTACAGGCACTCCATTCCACAGTTTGTCTGCTGCCTGTTTTCTGTCACCTGTCATGCTGATTAGAGTTCAGGTATATAAGACCTGTTTCCTGTTTCCTCGGGGCCCCGCCCAAGAGCCTGGGAGGCTGCTGAACTGCAGAGGGGTGAGAAAGCCTCTTTCCCAAATCGCTTCATTCATTCTGTTAGTTTGTCTAAAGACTGCAAAGGTACTTATTTTGTTGGTGGAAGTGGACAAGCCACTTCCAACTCTGAGTCAGGGACATCTAAGTTTTAAGTTATCGCTCAGACGAGCAGCTTTTTGTTTGGCTTTGTTTTCTGTTTACACTGTAGCAGTCCCAGTGCCTGGGACTGAATAAACCAGGTATAGCCTGTTTAAAGGAACAGTACGTGACGTCTCATCATTTAACCTACCCTAAAAGACCGTGTTCTAACAGTCCCGGACAGACGGCGGAGCCCCGGAGTAAGCCGTTTGTCACATATGGTGGAGAATGCGGGCAGAGCACTAGAGGGTCTGCGGGTTGAAGAACTTTGAAGAAAAAAAAAAAAAAAAAAGTTTTTTTCATCCTCTGCAAACAAGATGGAAGACGTGGTGGGTGCGCTGGTACGCAATGTCGCTGCCCAGAAAGACGCGAATGAAACCCAGCAACAGCTATTAATAGCCCAGCAAGAAACTAATGCAAACCAGCAGCAGACGAATGCAGCCCAGCAACAGCTGCTAATAGCCCAGCAAGAGATTAATGCCAACCAGCAACAGGCGAATGCAAACCAGCAACAGACGAATGCAAACCAGCAACAGACGAATGAAGCCCTGCAAAACGCGAATGCACACCAGCAAGAGACAAACCACTTGCTGAGAGAGGAGCAACAGCGGTTCGCTCAGGGCTTACAGCAGGAACTCGAGATCCTGAGGGGGACTATCCGTAACCTTCCACTGGCAGCGGCAGCCCCAGTTCCGAAAATGACCAGGGCAAGCCACTACCTTCAGAAGATGGGACCCTCGGATGATGTGGAAGCCTATCTTCTCACGTTTGAACGCACGGCACAGAGAGAGGGATGGCCAGAAGCTGAGTGGGCTGGTCTAATCGCACCCTTCCTAAGCGGCGAACCCCAGAAGGCTTACTTTGACCTAGAGCCAGCCGAAGCTAACGTCTATGCAAAGTTGAAGTTCGAGATCCTCGCCCGCCTTGGCGTAACCACGGCTGTTCGTGCCCAAAGGTTTCACGCATGGTCCTTCACGATGGATAAAGCCACCCGAAGCCAGATGTATGACCTCATCCACCTCGCCCGGAAGTGGCTACAACCCGAGATCAACTCAGCAAGCCACATCGTGGAACGGTTGGTCATGGACCAGTTCTTGAGGAAACTTCCCTCTGCCTTACGTCGTTGGGTCAGTCGGAGTGACCCCCACAATGCGGATGAGCTTGTGGCCCTTGTAGAAAGGTACAGTGCAGCAGAAGAGCACCCGCAACCCACAGTCGTGGAGCAACCCCACTACCCGAGGTTCCAGGACTCTTCCAGAGACGGTAAAAGGGTACCGGGGTAAGGGGGGGGTTAGGGCGGCGACCACCTTCACGCCGCTCCAGCAACAGTGGTTCGCACACTAAGGGCAATAGCCAACATGGGGAGCCGGGAAAAGGCTCTAAGTGGGACACAGACTATGTACCTAAATGTGTAAATTGTCATGAGAGGGGCCACACAGCAAAAATCTGCCCACTAAATGATGAGCCCATGCAATGCAACAGCGTGGAACCTTATTCGCTGTTGTCCCAATGTATGGGCCCTAGCCCAGAGGACCCCTTGAATAACCATCTGTGGGCATTTGTAAAGGTTAATGGTAAGAGGGTTCGGGCACTTCTTGACTCTGGGAGCATGGTCACACTAGTGTCCGAATACCTATTGCCCATTAAGAAGAAACAGGTAAACAGTTCACAAAGAGTGGCAATTTGTTGTATACATGGGGATAATCATGAATATTCCACTGTTGATGTTTTTTTTTAAACAGAATTTGGTTCTTTAGATTTCAAGGTGGGTGTTGTACCCAAACTGGCACATGATGTGTTAATAGGGACCGACTTTCCCCATTTTCTAAAAATGTGGTCCCCAGCTCAGAATAGCGCCCAGAGTTCAATAGCGGACCATAACGAAGTGTTAGAAGAAACAAATCCTTTCCCTTTTTCAGAAATGGATGTTGACGAGGGCCCAAATAAGAAGGGGGAAAAGGAGGAGTGCTGTGAAATTCCCTTCCCCATCACTACTTTGGTAGGGAATACCCCAAATCAAGATGTTGATCAGGCACTTACCACCCCAGTACAGGATAAGACCCTCGCTGACCTAGAGGTCAGTCCTGGGAGTTTTAAGAAGGCCCAGTGGGAGGACCCCACATTAGCGGTAGCAAGGGGAAATATACGGGACCAGAATAGTACTCATGGCCAACTAGATAGGTCACTTGCTTACCCCTACTTCGAGGTAGAGAACGACCTAGTATATCGGGTTGATAAAAGAAAATCAGTTACAACTAAACAATTGTTGGTACCACGGACATTCCGTAACGTAGTATTACACCTCGCACATAGTCATCCATTGGGGGGACACCTAGGGGTGGAAAAGACAAAAGAAAAGGTTCTCCGAAGCTTTTATTGGCCTGGGGTTCTGGCAGAAATTACAAACTATTGTTCCTCATGCCCAGAATGTCAGATCACCGCCCCGTTCAAAGCATACCGCAGCCCATTGGTACCCCTTCCCATAATAGAGGTACCATTTGACCGGATTGCTATGGATCTAGTAGGACCCCTAATAAAGTCTGCTAGGGGACATCAGCATATATTGGTAATATTAGATTATGCTACCCGATATCCGGAGGCAGTTCCCCTACGTAGCACCTCTGCTAAAAACATAGCAAAAGAGTTAGTACTTCTGTTTTCCCGGGTCGGAATTCCTAAAGAGATCTTATCTGACCAGGGAACACCATTTATGTCCCAAGTAACAAAAGAGCTATGTAAACTCCTAAAAATCAAGCATCTCAGAACCTCAGTCTATCATCCACAAACAGATGGTTTAGTGGAAAGGTTCAATAAAACCTTAAAGAGCATGTTACGCTGGGCGGTCGATAAGGATGGGAAAAACTGGGACTGTTTGTTACCATACCTGTTATTTGCCATTAGGGAAGTTCCCCAGTCATCCACAGGCTTCTCCCCGTTTGAACTATTGTATGGCCGACATCCAAGGGGCTTACTGGATATAGCCAAAGAAACTTGGGAACACGAGGTTACCCCTTACAGAAGTGTAATAGAGCATGTTGCCCAGATGCAGGACCGCATTGCTGCAGTCCTACCCATAGTGAGGGAACAAATGGAGAAAGCTCAAGAAGCACAAAGGAATACGTATAATAAGGGTGCTAGGGTCAGAATTTTTTTTCCAGGTGATAGGGTACTAGTTCTGGTTCCCACCGTGGAGAGTAAATTCCTTGCTAAATGGCATGGGCCATATGAGGTCTTGGAAAGAGTGGGAGAAGTAAATTATAAGGTAAGACAGCCAGGTAGGAGGAAACCTGAGCAAATTTACCATATAAACCTACTCAAGCCCTGGAAAGATAGAGAGGTCTTGTTAACCCTAGTACCCCCAGGTCCGTCAGAGAATCAAGAAACTGACCCAGAGGTTAGCATAGCTGAAACACTGTCCGTGCATCAGAAACGAGAGGTCCAGAGTTTAGTGAGAAGGAACAAAGAAATCTTCTCTACACAGCCAGGTAAAACTAACGTAATTAAACATGACATAGTCTCTGAACCGGGGGTCCGAGTTAACCTTAAACCGTACCGAATCCCAGAGGCCAAGAGAGAGGCTATAAGTTTAGAGGTTAAAAAATGCTAAAACTAGGCGTAATTGAGGAATCCCAAAGTGGGTGGAACAGCCCTATAGTTTTAGTCCCAAAGCCAGACGGTACAACAAGGTTTTGTAATGACTACCGGAAACTAAATGCGGTGTCAAAATTTGATACTTATCCTATGCCCAGGGTGGATGAACTTGTAGAGAGACTGGGCAAAGCCCGATATCTCACAACCCTAGACCTAACAAAAGGGTACTGGCAGGTTCCCCTCACAGAAAGGGCAAAAGAAAAAACAGCCTTCTCAACCCCAGACGGCCTCTTTCAATATAAGGTGCTGCCTTTTGGCTTACATGGAGCTCCCGCCACATTCCAAAGAATGATGGATAAAATTTTAAAACCACATGTTCGGTATGCTGCCGCCTACCTGGATGATGTGGTAATCCATAGTGAAGATTGGCAGTCCCACCTTCCAAAGGTCCAAGCTGTGCTCGACGCAGTTCGGTCTGCTGGACTAACTGCTAACCCCGCTAAATGCACTATTGGTCTGGAGGAGGCCAAGTATCTGGGGTATTCTATTGGTAGAGGGTTACTCAAACCACAAACACTCAAAGTAGAGGCGATACAAAATTGGCCAAGGCCAGTCACAAAAAAACAAGTAAGGACCTTTTTGGGGTTAATTGGCTACTATAGGAGGTTTATTCCCAATTTTGCAACTAAGGCAACCCCACTAACCGACCTCACAAAAGCAAGAGGACCGCTAATGGTAAAGTGGTCCCCCGAAGCCGAACAGGCCTTTAGAAGCCTGAAAGAAGCTCTCTGTGCCCAACCAGTGTTGGTCACACCTGACTTCTCCAAAGAGTTCGTAGTCCAAACCGACGCATCTGAGGTAGGGCTGGGGGCGGTACTCTCCCAGGAGTCTCAAGGGGAGGAGCACCCCATCCTTTATTTAAGTAGGAAACTAAATCCCCAGGAGAAAAATTACTCCATAGTCGAGAAAGAGTGTCTCGCAATAAAGTGGGCTGTAGAGACACTCAAGTATTATCTGTTGGGGAGAAAGTTCCGATTGGTCACAGATCATGCACCCCTTACCTGGATGTGTCAAAATAGGGAGAAGAACGCTAGGGTGACCAGGTGGTTCCTAAGCCTACAGCCCTTTAAATTTTCTGTGGAACACAGGTCGGGGCACAAACATGGCAATGCCGACGGGTTGTCAAGGATGCACTCCCTAATATCCATGGTCGCTCACCCCTCGAGGTCTGAGCTGGGGGGGAGGATATGTGACAGAAACCAGGGGTTGGTAATAAACTCCATATACAGGGCTCCCAGGATACTGAACAGTTTCTGTCCTGTCTAAGCTGAACAGGGCAGCCTCGTAGTACAGGCACTCCATTCCACAGTTTGTCTGCTGCCTGTTTTCTGTCACCTGTCATGCTGATTAGAGTTCAGGTATATAAGACCTGTTTCCTGTTTCCTCGGGGCCCCGCCCAAGAGCCTGGGAGGCTGCTGAACTGCAGAGGGGTGAGAAAGCCTCTTTCCCAAATCGCTTCATTCATTCTGTTAGTTTGTCTAAAGACTGCAAAGGTACTTATTTTGTTGGTGGAAGTGGACAAGCCACTTCCAACTCTGAGTCAGGGACATCTAAGTTTTAAGTTATCGCTCAGACGAGCAGCTTTTTGTTTGGCTTTGTTTTCTGTTTACACTGTAGCAGTCCCAGTGCCTGGGACTGAATAAACCAGGTATAGCCTGTTTAAAGGAACAGTACGTGACGTCTCATCATTTAACCTACCCTAAAAGACCGTGTTCTAACAGTCCCGGACAGACGGCGGAGCCCCGGAGTAAGCCGTTTGCCACAATATATATATTTTTTATATATATATATATATATATATATATATACAGTATATATATATATTATATTTGCCACTCTTGTCTGTCCCCGTCTCTCTCTCTCTGTACCTCTATTCTGTATCACTCTCCCTGTCTCCTCTATGCTATGTCTTTCTTTGTCTCTCTACCTCTATGGCCTGCTCACTCCCACCCTTCCTTCCTTTGCCAATACAAAATGGCAGCACAGTAAGGGAGAGGTAGCTTTAAAGAGAGGGGGATGTTGCAAGATTCGAGCATGCGTCGGAATAAAAAACAAGGTTTTGTTTTGATTTCGATTCAGCTTTGGCATGCAGATCTGAGCCCGCAGTTCAGATTAAATTCAGGGTGGTTCAGATTCAAGGAATCCGGAACCACTCAGCCTTAATATTTGTAAATTGAGTTTAAACCTGCCTGGACATAAGCATTTATATAAATCAGCAGTCATTTATCATTTAAATCACAGTTCTTTGTCATCTACCATTCTGAAGTTTTGTTTATTTGCATTATTGAATTTGTCCTTGAATTCGGAACTCTAAGCAATTCATATGGTTTCAAAGGTTTAACTTGAAAAGAAACCAACAAATACAGCTCTACTGTTATAAACAATGAGAGATAGTGCACTCAGTATTTCCTTTGTGAATTCTGTGCACATTCAAATAATGTAAAACAAGAAGAGCCTGACAATGTAAAACTAAATTATTTATAAATGGCAAGGTTGATATCTCTAAACACTGATACAAATTCAACATGCTTCTGCTTTTGAAGTAACTTTGTAAAATGGAAAGTTTAGTCAGTTCTAACTTGGACTAAAGGTATAGTTCTTTGGACTAAATTAGACAATATTAGTGCAGATGCAGTGTTATTGCCATGGTTTTTTTTCCCAAGAGCAATTCCTTTATGTGTTCATGTGTATAGTGTGCATATTGCAAGAAGCCATGGCTCTAGTGAGATGTTTTATAGATCAGAGTTGCAGATGTAGCCAGACTCATTGTGTCCGGCACCAGGGAAAGCTGCTTGACATATCACAGCAGGCACTGTCTGCGGAGCGATAGAAATATGCAAAGGATGCAAACAGTGGGTGGCGCAGTGGTTGTAAATATATATATATATATATATATATATATATATATATATATATATATATATATATATATATATATATATGGTGTATAAAAACACAAAGTGTATAAAAACATAAATTGTTGATATGTGAAAAAAGGCAGCTCAAAACCCTTTAGTGGATGATCTGTGATTTCCACTTCTTGTTGCAGCATGTCTTGGGAAAGCAGGGGAGCGCAGATTTCAATATGCAACAAATGAAAAAGCATACATAGTGCAAATAAAGTTGATTCAAACAATGTGGTGTGGTTGTATCTATTGAATGGAGACTCACGTGGTGTCAGATATAATTAGTCATGTCAGAGATCAGTGGCAATGGCTTGACTCTGTGAATGGTAGATAGACCCCACAACTGGATAGTTGGTGAAATGTGAACAGCATACACAGCAACCTCAGCAATCAGGGTTATAGAAAGGAAAGAGTGGAGTGTCATAAAAGCAAATGGGCACATAAAAAATGGGTGATATCACCAGCTCCAGTCTCCTCCGTCTTGGATACCACGCTCTGGACCGTGGGGGCCGTCAGAATCGGCTGGCACACCTATGGAACAGCCTGAACGGGGAACCTCTGTGTCCTCTGCGTCATACACTCTCAAGATCTCTCTTGGCATCCGTCAATAGGATCCGTGTAGCGATTATGGTGGACTCACTTGGGAACACAGATCTTCTTGCGGGAAGACAACCGGTATACTTCCGGGTACTGACTGATGACGTCGCTCACAGTCGCACGTGAGTCTCCATTCAATAAATACAACCACACCACATTGTTTGAATCAACTTTATTTGCACTATGTATGCTTTTTCATTTGTTGCATATTGAAATCTGCGCTTCCCTGCTTTCCCAAGACGTACTGTCTGCGGAGCCACAGCTTTTTGCTTTTACAAAGTAGAAAGATGCCCTTGCTCTGCCTATTCAGTAAGGCTGTGTCGATGGTCATCGCTAACATGTGCCAGAGTGCGCGTGCAGTGCAATCAAATTGATGTGCCTCTATGAGACTGTCTTTAGAGTGCGTGACCAGAGGCGCTGGCGCTCGCGATGTGCGAAAAAACAAAGAAATTTGTTTCCTTGCATGACGGCTGGGTCATGTGAGCGGTTCGCCCAATGAGGGCAAACCAGCTCCATGATGTCATAGACACCCCCCCCCCCGACACGCCCCCCTTGTCGCATCCAAATACAGGGCACACATCACTCCAACTACAGCCAAGCGTGAAGCTCCTTGCATGGTTGCGCATGCGTGCGCATGGACCCAACCTAATGTACAGGGGTGGTGCTTAGCTGAGATAAGTACTGACAAAGCAAAAACAATGAGAGACAAGTCTCCAGTTTATAAGCACTCAGTCCCCCTTTCTAACAGATTTGCAATGACTGCAAGTGTACAGTGTGGGTTAGGTAAAACATTATTTTTGTGTATTCATATGTAAATAAAAGTTAAGTACAGGGAAACTCATGTAACTTATGCTGTGTTTAAAGTGCCGGCGACGCGACCGATGACGTCAAACGTCACCGTCGCCACTGGCGAAAGTTGAACTTTAGTTTTAAGCGACGTCGCTGGCGACAAGGCCAGTGATATCACTAAGGAGGAGGGCAGCACTGTGGCGACTGTCTCTAAAAAAATCAAATTTCACTGGCTTCCAAATTTTACTTCAAATGCCTGTCTTCAGAATTAAAGGTGAACTGTCACTTAATCGCCACTTTAGATATAGCCACAAACAGGAACACACTGTGGCCTATAGTCCAATATTAAATATTATTAATAAAGTCACCTATTAATAATGTTAGCAGAAAAGAAAAAACACAAAAGCGAACCAAGATGAGAGATGTATATTGTATTAGCAATAATAAAAATAGTAGTAACTTACATACAATATAGTTTTATACACTCCTCACCACGCTACTACACGTGGAGGATAGCAGACAGAACAGAGACAGCCCCAGCGCGTGGGTCTGATCTCCCAGAACTGAGATTGCCCATCTATTTCCTATGTGATGCCCTACTCCTGTGATAGACGTCAGAATCGGGGATTATTAAAGAAATTTTATATGTAAGTTACTACTATTTTTATTATTGCTAATACAATATACATCTCTCATCTTGGTGCGCTTTTGTGTTTTTTCTTTTCTGCTAACATTGGTATCGCCGTCGGAGTTTCCGGTGGAAGCCACATTTGGAGGTGGGGGAGACACCTCATAACACAAGAGCAGCAAAAGAACAGAGAGGGATCAACATTCCAAGTTTAAAGAGCCAGAGCGCGGACTGAACTTTTCATCACCTATTAATAAGTAAACCCCATAGTTGTACCTCATTACAATCTGCTTGAAATTAACTAGACCTGTAGTTGATTCCCTATAGAGGGATGTTCTTCAGTGCAGGGCGGTGGCTAAATTACCTCCCTTCAGAGACTTAATACTCAGCAATAAGTATGTTTCCTGATATGCACTAGTCTAAATGCTACATGGTAGCTTTGTAATCTGTATGTTTAAATTATTGGCACATCTAAAGGACACAAGGTCCTGCAGAGTGGATATATAATAAAAGTTTGTTCTGAACATTTAATCAGAATCGGGTCTGGAGACAATGATTGTGGCTACATCTGTATGTAAGCACTTTTTCATTTCTAAAGCGGACCTATGTACTCAAAGAGGTAACTTTGTAACTTAACTAAGACGAATCAAACATTGTGTTAATTTTCACAATTATATACAGTATCAGGTGGACAAACATTGTCCAGTTTACTAGACACTATTTTAATTGAACCAACTGGTGGGGATATTCACTTGTAACTTTGCAAACTCAAGCTGAACTTGATAACATTTTTGACCTTTTGTGACAGAAAATTCTTGATTTATTATAGGCGCAACTTTATTCTGTTGATGTTTTGTGCCCTCAAATGCAGTATAGGAGAAATGTAAGAAGTAGCTAATGCCTTAATAATTACCAACCAGTATTTGTTTCTACTGACAATACTGTACATTTTTTATGGTAGAAGAATTAAAGCTATTTCTGCTTTTTTGTGCGCCATACTGAATGTTTTACAGATTATAACAGTTGTATATGTTTATCTGCATTCTACATTTAAGAATAATGAACACAATCTCTCACAGGTTCTAAAAACCGAGTTATTTTTTATATATATAAATGTCATGAAATGTGTGATCCTCAGCAGTTCTATTATGTAGAGGAAGCATATGCACTGAGAATGAAGTACATTTATTTTAACTTCAACACCAGTTAAATTCCCAAGTCATCAATAAACGATAATCTTGAACTAGGAGTGAATGAGTATAAGGCCTTATAAAGAATGTCCCTGAAGCTCACCAATGCCCTTAGTCAAAGCTATTCCAATTTTTAATTGTATGCTGAGATATAATCTGTCATACTTATACTTTGTTTACAGTATCTATTTCCAAATAAATCCAATAGGAATATAGTGTATTCTATGCGTACTGTATCTTCTAACTTAAAAAAAGAAAGAAATATTGCTGAATTGCACAAGCCCTTGCATCGCTCCTCAATATTACACTAATGCTCCCTTCTCTCCTGTAAAAAAGTTTAGTCATTATCTAGCACAGGCCTGCACAACATGCTCCCTCCAACCGCCCCCCCATTCACCCCCCCCCCCTTCCCTGGTAGGGAAGGAATGAGCGTGCTCCAGCAGTGTGTGACAGCGCGCTCCCCCCCATGCCCCCCTCCCTCTCCCGCTCTAGCAGTGTAGCACGACCCGGAACTTCCGGGGTCTGCTGCTAGAGCGCGCATCCCTCGCGCTTCTCCCTGCCGCCATCTCTGTTGCCTCCTTTGCCGCCACCACCCCTGCTGCTCTTGCTGCTGCCGCCGCCGCCGCCATCAGGTAGTTCATCCATGAGGGGTTGGGGGGGCTGCTGAAATGGGCTGGGGGGCTGCTGAAATGGGTTGGGGGGGGGGCTGCTGAAATGGGTTGGGGGGGCTGCTGAAATGGGTTGGGGGGCTGCTGAAATGGGTTGGGGGGAGAGATGTGAGGTGCAGGGGGGAGAGAGATGTGAGGTGCAGGGGGGAGAGAGATGAAAGGTGCAGGGGGGAGAGAGATGTGATGTGCAGGGGGGGGGAGAGAGATGTGAGGTGCAGGGGGGGAGAGAGATGTGAGGTGCAGGGGGGGAGAGAGATGTGAGGTGCAGGGGGGGAGAGAGATGTGAGGTGCAGGGGGGGAGAGAGATGTGAGGTGCAGGGGGGTGGGATGTGTGTGGTGTGCAGGGGGGTATTATGTGTATGGGTGAGGGGGAGAGATGGGGGTATGAGAGATCCATGGGGAGTCTCGCAAAGGTTGATGATGAGGGTTTTTGGGGGAGATATGAGGATGATGAGGGTTTTTGGGGTAGATATATGAGGATGATGAGGGTTTTTGGGGTAGATATATGAGGATGATGAGGGTTTTTGGGGTAGATATATGAGGATGATGAGGGTTTTTGGGGTAGATATATGAGGATGATGATGGGTGCTGGGGTAGATATATGAGGATGATGATGGGTGCTGGGGTAGATATATGAGGATGATGATGGGTGCTGGGGTAGATATATGAGGATGATGATGGGGGCTGGGTAGATATGAGGATGATGGTGGGGGCTGGGTAGATATATGAGGATGATGATGGGGGCTGGGTAGATATATGAGGATGATGATGGGGGCTGGGGTAGATATATGAGGATGATGATGGGGGCTGGGGTAGATATATGAGGATGATGATGGGGGCTGGGTAGATATATGAGGATGATGATGGGGGCTGGGTAGATATATGAGGATGATGATGGGGGCTGGGTAGATATATGAGGATGATGATGGGGGCTGGGTAGATATATGAGGATGATGATGGGGGCTGGGTAGATATATGAGGATGATGATGGGGGCTGGGTAGATATATGAGGATGATGGTGGGGGCTGGGTAGATATATGAGGATGATGATGGGGGCTGGGTAGATATATGAGGATGATGATGGGGGCTGGGGTAGATATATGAGGATGATGATGGGGGCTGGGGTAGATATATGAGGATGATGATGGGGGCTGGGTAGATATATGAGGATGATGATGGGGGCTGGGTAGATATATGAGGATGATGATGGGGGCTGGGTAGATATATGAGGATGATGATGGGGGCTGGGGTAGATATATGAGGATAATGATGGGGGCTGGGGTAGATATATGAGGATGATGATGGGAGCTGGGGTAGATATATGAGGATGATGATGGGAGCTGGGGTAGATATATGAGGATGATGATGGGAGCTGGGGTAGATATATGAGGATGATGATGGGAGCTGGGGTAGATATATGAGGATGATGATGGGAGCTGGGGTAGATATATGAGGATGATGATGGGAGCTGGGGTAGATATATGAGGATGATGATGGGAGCTGGGGTAGATATATGAGGATGATGATGGGAGCTGGGGTAGATATATGAGGCTGATGATGGGAGCTGGGGTAGATATATGAGGATGATGATGGGAGCTGGGGTAGATATATGAGGATGATGATGGGAGCTGGGGTAGGATGATGATGATGATGATGATGATGATGATGATGAGTGCTGGAGTAGATATATGAGGAGGATGATGATGACGATGATGACGATGATGACGATGACGACGATGATGACGATGACGATTTTACCCGTGCGGCCCCAAACTTTTTTCCTTGGAGCAGTTCGGCCCTTCTCACTGTACAAGTTGTGCAGGCCTGATCTAGCACAACATTTTCCAGTAATAAAAAACATCATATATATGAATTTTCTAAAATGTTGTGACTCACGCAAAGGAAACTATAGTACCTACCTGATATCCCGGGAAAAAAAATCCAGTTCAAGTATTTTTATATTGTAGGTTTTCTGTTTCTTATGAAAGTAAATATAAATATGTAAATATATATGGTCAGCAAGCCGATAATACACATGTAACTGAACTTATTTCTGTAGACAATATTAAATCTAAACAAGAGACAGCCTTCTTTGTTACTCAATTTAATAAATCACAAAATTCCATAAAAAGGATTTTGTCAAAACATTGGCATATTTTACTTATGGATCCCATCCTAAAAAAATTCCTTGCAAAAAAAACACCTATTGTTTTAAAAAAAGCACAAACCCTGAAAACTATCCTTGCCCCCAGTTTGCTAAAGGGCACCGATAAACCTATGAAAAAAGATTTGAGGGATACCTTAGGAGTGGTGGGCAATCATAGATGTGCCAGATGCAAGATTTGCCCTAAGATGTTAACGCACAAATCCTTTAAATCACATGTCACAGGGCTTGAATATAAAATTTCAAATTACATTGATTGTCTGTCCACGTATGTAGTTTATATACTGCAGTGTAGTTGCGGACTACAATACGTGGGCAGAACCAAACGGAATTTGAAGTTACGCATCATGGAGCACCTACATAATATCATTAATATTCCCAAATTAGAAGGAACCTCTAAACCCCTTACTCACCTTCTGGCCCATTTTAAAGATGTACATGATTGTAGTACGGTGGGTGTACAATATATGGGAATTGAGAGGATTATGGGTAATGTAAGAGCAGGAGATAGAGATCTAAAGTTTGCCAAAGAGAGCAATTTTGGATCTTTACACTGCAGTCTAAATACCCAGGAGGTCTTAATGATTATATTGAATTCACACCTTTTTTAAGATAGATGGGCATTAGGTTTGCACTGTGATTACATTACTCTTCCCCCCCCCTTCTTTCCTCTGTACTCTTCTTTCTGTCCTTTAACTTTCCTTTTCCTAACTTTTTATTCATTTTTCTTAATTCTTTTTCTCTCTCTTTTTTTCTCCCCTTTTTTTTTCTTTCTTTATCTTTTTTCCTTTTTTTTCTCTTTATATTAAATAAATCTTTATTTTTACTTTCTCTTTTCTTATTTCCTCTACTCTCTTATGTAGTGTTTGTATGTATTATTAATGAGATTAATTGTGGTCTTGTGAAATTAATTAACTTTGCATGACCAAGTATGTTTATATCACCTATATGGGTGGCTTTTAGCAGTGTATTAATTCAACACTCCATTTGTAAATTTATATTTATTATTTATTTTATATTCATGTTTATATCCTATTACATATATTTGATTTTAAACATTTATCTGTATAATACATTACATTACCACTAGGTGAGTGTTTACATACTCTCACAGTCTAATAGTTACATTGCACTTACTATACACATTATTTTTTTTGTTTTTTCACATTGGAGTGACTGTATAGAAGGCCAACCTATAGGTGTCCTAAACCCTTGCCTGATGAAGCACTGAATTGTGTGAAACGCGTTGCGGAGTTCACACAGTGCATACAGGGATCCAGACTCTTGGCTGTACAAGTTCCAGCCCTCCCACAGAGGTTTGAGCCACTTCCATCCGGCTCGCTCGAGTGGGATGTGTGCTGGAAGTATAGAACACCGGCGATTGTGGTGGACTACTCAACACGGGTCCTGCGAGAAGCCGCAACCCGGAAGTAATAACTGAGTTTTGCCGAGCAAGCCAGCCCCAGCGCGCGGGACTGATCTGTGAGCCTCAGCATATACCTCCTGCGCCTACCATTCGTTTGAACTGATTACCTGTGCACTGGCCTCTACTGGACTTATATAATTGTATATGTAAGTTTTTACTTGTTATTATTTTACTTGTATATTACATATATCTTGACCCTTGGTGCGCTTCTGTGTTTATTTTTCATTTCTATCTGGCGTCGGTCTTCCCACGGTGGTTATTGGTGAAGGAGGTGTGCCTTCACATCACAACAGCAGCAAGAGGGGAGAGCTGATCTACTTCAAGATCCTTTTTAGGAAGCATGAGCGCGGTTTGATTCTTTCATCTATGTAATACAAATGAAAATACTCCTACCCAAATACATATTAAAAATTACTCTTACCGTAGGTTTGGTCAGACCGGGCCCTGTGGCTGCAGGAGGGTCAGTGATTGCAGGAGGGGGGGTGATTATAGGGGGGGCGCCGGTGATTGCAGGGGGGTGTGGTGATTGCAGGGGGGGGGGGGCGCGCCGGTAAGAGCATTTGCTGCCGAGCCCCGGGTGAAGGAGTGATAGTAAGGGAGAGTGAGTGCCAAGAGGAGAGACAATCACGGAGAGTGAGTGCCAGGAGGAGAAACAGTTAAGGGAAGTCAGTGTTTTGAGAAGGAGAAATGGTCAGGGAGAGAGAATGAGTGCCAAGAGAAGGATAGACAGTCAGGGAGAGTGTGCAAGGAAAAGGAGAGACAGTCAGGGAGAGAGAGTCAATGCCAGGAGGAGAAACAGAACTTGTACATTGCCTTCAGCTCCTGCAGACATCTCAGTAGCAGCATGCACCAATCAGAGTCACAAGAGCCGGAGGAGGGCAGGGAGGGGGGTGGGGGGAGGAGCATCTTGACCAACCAGGGGCTGGGGACTTTAACTTTTAGGCGCACACTGCTTGAATTGCAGGGGGAAAAGCCTTAAAGAACCACATGTTGATTAGGCGGCCATGACGGCTTGCCTGTGGCCAAAATGCACACGCCCAGTGGCGTGCAGGCGAGTGCATTTGTCGAGTCCTGGTAATCGCTATAGTAAATATAACTACCCACCCATTCATGACACCATAGATTAAAAAAGCAGCATATTGCATAGTTACCACCAATTACACTGATTAAACTTAGCAAATTACTTACTTCATAATACGTCATAAATGCAATTTTCTGTTCTGAATTTGTATAGTATTATGGTTTAGTCATTTTCAATCCTTATTGTAGTATTTCTTTCTTCAGGTTTTGCTAAAATTGTCTTGATACAGGCCATCTAGTCAAACGTACAGGGTGCAAAACTGCATCCTGTTACATGAGAAGGGCAGGCCAATAATTGGGTGACCCCCTTGAAAGGAGACCTGAGATTGATGGACAGGCTCTTGAGCCATTGACTGAGAATCCAAAGGGAGGTTTCATATGATTGGTTACCCAGTGGGAAGGGGCTAAAGGGAGAGAATTTAAGATTCCCCAGTGGAGCATGAGGAGGAAGAGTTGCCGAGACAAGGAGGATCGGTCCCAAGTCCCAGTGAGGTCAGAGGCCAAGATTGGCACGTGAGCAGAACTACTCCAGTTCTGCTGACAGAGTGATCACAGATAGGACAATCAAGGTCCACCTCATGTTACAGCTGCTTGTGTTCCATGAGTTGTGAGAAAGCCCAGAGGGGATACCAATTGTAAACACCTAGCATCTAGTCTGCCCATTTTCCTATCTACTGTAAAACCTCAGCCTTTTTGATCTTTGGCTTTCTTTCATACAGTATTTAGGAAGATAGCTTAATGTCTATCACAGACATTTTTTAATTCCCTAACTAGCGTGTTATTCCCTTATTAGCTTCTTAAAATATGGATACCATTTATGCTGTGGATTTATACAAGGGAAAGCAGTGCCAGATTTCTCAAACAAAAATATTACGTTACTTAATTGGGAATTTTAAGCAAGTGTGGTTTCCTGGAAAGACTGCGCGTTTAGTTGTTAGGGTGCAAGCGGTGACACGCACTGTTAGGGGGCGTGACTCTGACGTCACAGCATTTGGCCGCACTGTGATTGGTTCGCGGCGCGGCAGAAGCGCGAAAATACAATTTTATTGTAATTTCCCTGGTCTGCGACACCACTGCTTATGACCGTGCGCGCGCCCCTAATATAGAAACGTCTGGCTAACACAGCCAATTCTAACTGATTTGCGCATGCACGGTAGCGTGCGTGCACTATATTACACTCCTAACAAAGGCAGCAGAGGCTGAACAAACACACTAATTTATCTCTGACCATTCTCTATGGAAAATTCCCCACATTTTGACAGCAGGGAATTCCAGTAACTAAAATGAAGTTGAAACTCAACCTAAATCTGCTACGTAACATAACTTGATTTTCTTGAATTGCCATACTGCATATAACAGCCCTTGAGTGGCTTGCTCTTTCTTCTGGGATTGCTGAGGGATTGTGGCTATACAATGACATTTCCTCTTATCTCAACATGGTCCGATCAAAATTCCAGATTGTCCTCCTGAAGGTAGGGGAAAATACTGCAAATGTTCAACAAATAATAATATAACATGACAGATGGATTAAGAACTTAAAGCTTGCTATGCCAAATAGAACAGCAGTGTATGTTTAGACCTGTCAAACACAGGAGTTACTGGCGAGATAATTGGTTTGTGTCAAATGTAGCCGATGTAGAGCTGATTAAAATAAAAAGAGAAAATACAAATAGGATGCAATATCACTCCACGATTATTTACAAATTGATCATGGTGACCGCAGTTCCATTGACAATAAACAATCATTCTTGTGCCATAAACATTATCTTTGAATACTGTGAAGTCCTATATTTGAACAAATCCTTTACATTCGATTACCAAGTTTTTGATTAGTAGTAGCCTCCAATCAGTGATCACTTTTACAGCTGGTTATATATTGCATTCGCACCCCCCATTTATATTTATGCAGTTTCTGTGATATGCTGTTCAGGTGACTGGAGCAATATAAGAATACAAGTTTACAGGTTTTAAGTTTGATTTATTTTTAATATCTTTTATTTTTAACCTTTAAATAAGGTGTTTTTAAAAAAAAAATTAAATAATATTTTGTTTAGTTACGGTCTTATAAAAACATTAAGTTACCTTTTAAAAAGGGAATATTAAGTATTTTCAATTACAGTTTTTTAAACTTTGTATGGTTTAATACAGCGGTGCGCAAACTGGGGGCGTGCCCCCCAGGGGAGGGAAGATTCTCTGCAGGAGGCACAGGGTTTACAGAGGGTCTGGGCGCTTCCTGAAGGCATTTAAATTACATGTCAGGCAAGCGACGAAGGCCTCTAACTTCTCCTTACCTTGATTCAGATGGCTTCTGGTGACCTGTCACCATGGCAATGTGGCGTCAAGCCGTGGGGTCATGTGACATCGAGCTGTCATGGCAACGTGACGTCATGATGCCAGAACGCCAGAGCCAAGGTAAGGAGGGGGGAGGGAGGGCGAGGAGAGGGGTACAGCTGGCAGGGGGGCGCAGGAGAAAAATATTGCGCTCCCCCTGGTCTAATATATGCTCTGGGAGGTATTTATAAAACAAAAATGAAGAATACAATGTAATAAAGGTAGAAAAATGGAATGTCTCTTCACCCTTTATGTAGATATGGAACCTTAATGGTTAAACAATAAATGCAGCCCTATACTTTGTAGTTTATATATAATATATATATATATATATATATATCTTATACTATATTAGTGAAAGCACTGTATGTTTGCCTGCCTGCCTGCCTGCATGCATGCCAGCCTGCCTGCCTGGATGTCCGGTGTCCCTAGGGGAAATCTCATTGGTCCCTTGGTCCGCCACCGCACACCTCTCATTGGCCTGAGGCGGAGTGACGGGCCAAAGGACACACAGGGACACACACACACAGGGACTCACACACACAGGGACACACACACACAGGGACACACACACACAGGGACACACACACACAGGGACACACACACACAGGGACACACACTCTCCCCCGTCAGTTGGACCGCAGCTCACCTTCCACACACCCCCCTCCTCTCCCGGTGCCCCTCCTCTCCCGGTGCCCCTCACTCTCTCCCCCCTCCCCACCTCACCCAAATCCCCACGCTCCGCAACATCCCCAGCCGCACCATCACCCTCACCGTGCGCCGCGGAGGAAGCGCGTCCCTGCTGCTCAGCAGCAAACTCCAGGCTCCTCCCCCCTCACGGCGCGGCCCTCCTGCTCTCCCCCTCACGTGCGCCGCTACCGGAGAGGGGAAGCGGCGCGGGACTCCCCATCACGTGCGCCGCTACCGGAGAGGGGAAGCGTCGCGGGACTCCCCATCACGTGCGCCGCTACCGGAGAGGGGAAGCGGCGCGGGACTCCCCATCACGTGCGCCGCTACCGGAGAGGGAAGCGTCGCGAGACTCCCCATCACGTGCGCCGCTACCGGAGAGGGGAAGCGCGGCGCGGGACTCCCCATCACGTGTGACGCTACCGGAGAGGGGAAGCGCGGCGCGGGACTCCTGCCACTCTTGCCCCCCCCCCAGCTTCCCGAACTCACCTCCTGCCCCAGCCAGATGCCACGGGGTCAAGGTAAGTCACACACCGTCTCCCACCCACGCACTGTCACCCAGTCACCCACACACCCACCCAGTCACTTTCACCCACCCACCCACTCACTCAGTCACCCACTCAGTCACTCACTCAGTCACCCACCCACTCAGTCACCCACCCACTCAGTCACCCACCCACTCAGTAACCCACCCACCCACTCACTTAGTCACCCAAAAACTCACTTAGTCACCCACCCACTCACTCAGTCACCCACCCACTCACTCACTCAGTCACCCACCCACACACCCACCCAGTCACCCACTCAGTCACCCACCCACACACCCACCCAGTCACCCACCCAGTCACTTTCACCCAGTCACCCACTTTCACCCAGTCACCCACCCACTCAGTCACCCACCCACTCAGTCACCCACTCAGTCACCCACTCAGTCACCCACTCAGTCACCCACCCACACACCCACCCAGTCACTTTCACCCAGTCACCCACTTTCACCCAGTCACCCACCCACCCACTCAGTCACCCACCCACTCAGTCACCCACTCAGTTACCCACCCATTCAGTCACCCAGTCACCCATTCAGTCAGTCACCCATTCAGTCAGTCACCCAGTCACCCACCCATTCAGTCAGTCAGTCACCCACTCACCCACCCACCCACCCACTCACTCAGTCACCCACCCACTCAGTCACCCACCCACTCAGTCACCCAGTCACCCACCCATTCAGTCAGTCAGTCACCCACTCACCCACCCAGTCACCCACTCACCCACCCAGTCAGTCACCCACTCACCCACCCAGTCAGTCACCCACTCACCCACCCAGTCAGTCACCCACTCACCCACCCAGTCAGTCACCCACTCACCCACCCAGTCAGTCACCCACTCACCCACCCAGTCAGTCACCCACTCACCCACCCAGTCAGTCACCCACTCACCCACCCAGTCAGTCACCCACTCACCCACCCAGTCAGTCACCCACTCACCTACCCAGTCAGTCACCCACTCACCCACCCAGTCAGTCACCCACTCACCCACCCAGTCAGTCACTCACCCACCCAGTCAGTCACCCACCCACCCAGTCAGTCACCCACCCACCCAGTCACCCATTCACCCACCCAGTCAGTCTCCCACTCACCCACCCAGTCAGTCTCCCACTCACCCACCCAGTCAGTCTCCCACTCACCCACCCACCGACCCAACTCACCCACCCAACCACCGACCCAAAGTCACCCACCGACCCAAAGTCACCCACCCACTGACCCAAAGTCAAACCGACCCAAAGTCACCCACCCACCGACCCAAAGTCACACACCCACCGACCCAAAGTCACACACCCACCGACCCAAAGTCAAACCGACCCAAAGTCACCCACCCACTCAGTCAAGTGTCACACACCCACCCAGTCACCCACACACTCAGTCAACTCAGTCACCCACCTAGCTGTCAAGGGGGGGGGGAAGCCTAACCCTGTCGTACGCCCCCCCAAAATTATATCCCGGGCAACGCCGGGTCTCTCAGCTAGTATATATATATATATTTAAAATGTGTGTGTTTATATACATTAGATCATAAGTAATCTAAAATACCGGCACAACAAAAAATAGCAATATATATATATATATATATATTGTGACAAACGGCTTACTCCGGGACTCCGTCGTTTGTCCGGGACTGTTTAGAACACGGTCTTTTAGGGTAGGTTAAATGATGAGGCGTCACGTACTGTTCCTTTAAACAGGCTATGCCTGGTTTATTCAGTCCCAGGCACTGAGACTGCCACAGTGCATACAACAGAAAACAGATCAAAACAAAACCTGCTCACCTGAGCGATAACTTAACTTAGATATCCCTGACTCAGGGTTGGACGTGGCTTTTCCACTTCCAACATCAAAACATGGTACTTTTGCAGTCTTACACAAATGAACAGAAAGATTGAACCTGTTTGGGGAAGAGGCTTCTCCCCTCTGTAGTTCAGCAGCCTTCCAGCCTCCTGGCTCTTGTGGGGCGACCAGAGCAAACAGGAAATCAGTCTTTCATACCTGATTCCTAATTAGCATGACAGGTGACAGAAATCAGGCAGCAGACAAACTCTGGTCTGGATCTCTCATCCCTCAGTTCCAGCGCTTGCCAAACTGTGGGATGGAGTGTATGTATTATAAGGCTGCACTCCCAGGCCAAACAGGATAGAAACTGTCTAGTATCCTGGGAGCCCTATATACGGAATTTATTACCATCCCCTGGTTTCTGTCACATATCCTCCCCCCCAGCTCAGACCTCGAGGGATGAGCGACCATGGATATTAGGGAGTGCATCCTTGACAACCCGTCAGCATTGCCATGTTTGTGCCCTGACCTGTGTTCCACAGAAAATTTAAAGGGTTGTAGGCTTAGGAACCACCTGGTCACTCTAGCATTCTTTTCCCTGTTTTGACACATCCAGGTAAGGGGTGCATGATCTGTGACCAACCGGAATTTTCTCCCCAACAGGTAGTATTTGAGCGTCTCTACAGCCCACTTTATTGCGAGACACTCTTTCTCTACTATGGAGTAATTTTTCTCCTGGGGATTTAGTTTCCTACTTAAATAAAGGATGGGGTGCTCCTCACCTTGAGACTCCTGGGAGAGTACCGCCCCCAGCCCAACCTCAGATGCGTCGGTTTGGACTACGAACTCTTTGGAGAAGTCAGGTGTGACCAACACTGGTTGGGCACAGAGAGCTTCTTTCAGGCTTCTAAAGGCCTGTTCGGTTTCGGGGGACCACTTTACCATTAGCGGTCCTCTTGCTTTTGTGAGGTCAGTTAGTGGGGTTGCCTTAGTTGCAAAATTGGGAATAAACCTTCTATAGTACCCAATTAACCCCAAAAAAGTCCTTACTTGTTTTTTTGTAACTGGTCTTGGCCAATTTTGTATCGCCTCCACTTTGAGTGTTTGGGGTTTGAGTAAACCTCTGCCAATAGAATATCCCAGATACTTGGCCTCCTCCAGACCAATAGTGCATTTAGCGGGGTTAGCAGTTAGTCCAGCAGACCGGACTGCGTCAAGCACAGCTTGGACCTTTGGAAGGTGGGATTGCCAATCTTCACTATGGATTACCACATCATCCAGGTAGGCGGCAGCATACCGAGCATGTGGTTTTAAAATTTTATCCATCATTCTTTGGAATGTGGCGGGAGCTCCATGTAAGCCAAAAGGCAACACCTTATACTGAAAGAGGCCGTCTGGGGTTGAGAAGGCTGTCTTTTCTTTTGCCCTTTCTGTGAGGGGAACCTGCCAGTACCCTTTTGTTAGGTCTAGGGTTGTGAGATATCGGGCTTTGCCCAGTCTCTCTACAAGTTCATCTACCCTGGGCATAGGATAAGTATCAAATTTTGACACCGCGTTTAGTTTCCGGTAGTCATTACAAAACCTTGTTGTACCATCTGGCTTTGGGACTAAGACTATAGGGCTGTTCCACCCACTTTGGGATTCCTCAATTACACCTAGTTTTAGCATTTTTTTAACCTCTAAACTTATAGCCTTTCTTTTGGCCTCTGGGATTCGGTACGGTTTAAGGTTAACTCGGACCCCTGGTTCAGAGACTAGGTCATGTTCAATTACGCTAGTTCTACCTGGCCGTATAGAGAAGATTTCTTTGTTTCTTCTCACTAAATTCTGAACCTCTCGTTTCTGATGAACAGACAGGGTTTCAGCTATGCTAACCTCTGGGTCAGTTTCTTGATTCTCTGACGGACCTGGGGGTACTAGGGTTAACAAGACTTCTCTATCTTTCCAGGGCTTGAGTAGGTTTATATGGTAAATTTGCTCAGGTTTCCTCCTACCTGGCTGTCTTACCTTATAATTTACTTCTCCCACTCTTTCCAAGACCTCATATGGCCCATGCCATTTAGCAAGGAATTTACTCTCCACGGTGGGAACCAGAACTAGTACCCTATCACCTGGAAAAAAAATTCTGACCCTAGCACCCTTATTATACGTATTCCTCTGTGCTTCTTGAGCTTTCTCCATGTGTTCCCTCACTATGGGTAGGACTGCAGCAATGCGGTCCTGCATCTGGGCAACATGCTCTATTACACTTCTGTAAGGGGTAACCTCGTGTTCCCAAGTCTCTTTGGCTATATCCAGTAAGCCCCTTGGGTGTCGGCCATACAATAGTTCAAACGGGGAGAAGCCTGTGGATGATTGGGGAACTTCCCTAATGGCAAATAACAGGTACGGTAACAAACAATCCCAGTTTTTCCCATCTTTATCAACCGCCCGCCGTAACATGCTCTTTAAGGTTTTATTGAACCTTTCCACTAAACCATCTGTTTGTGGATGATAGACTGAGGTTCTGAGATGCTTGATTTTTAGGAGTTTACATAGCTCTTTTGTTACTTGGGACATAAATGGTGTTCCCTGGTCAGATAGAATCTCTTTAGGAATCCCGACCCGGGAAAACAGAACTACTAACTCTTTTGCTATGTTTTTAGCTGAGGTGCTACGTAGGGGAACTGCCTCCGGATATCGGGTGGCATAATCTAATATTACCAATATATGCTGATGTCCCCTAGCAGACTTTAATAGGGGTCCTACTAGATCCATAGCAATCCGGTCAAATGGTACCTCTATTATGGGAAGGGGTACCAATGGGCTGCGGTACGCCTTGAACGGGGCGGTGATCTGACATTCTGGGCATGAGGAACAATAATTCGTAATTTCTGCCAGAACCCCAGGCCAATAGAAGCTTCGGAGAACCTTTTCTTTTGTCTTTTCCACCCCTAGGTGTCCCCCCAATGGATGACTATGTGCGAGGTGTAATACTACGTTACGGAATGTCCGTGGTACCAACAATTGTTTAGTTGTAACTGATTTCCTTTTATCAACCCGATATACTAGGTCGTTCTCTACCTCGAAGTAGGGGTAAGCAAGTGACCTATCTGGTTGGCCAGGAGTACTATTCTGGTCCCGTATATTTCCCCTTGCTACCGCTAATGTGGGGTCTTCCCACTGGGCCTTCTTAAAACTCCCAGGACTGACCTCTAGGTCAGCGAGGGTCTTATCCGGTTCTGGGGTGGTAAGTGTCTGCTCAACATCTTGATTTGGGGTATTCCCTACCAAAGTAGTGATGGGGAAGGGAATTTTACAGCACTCCTCCTTTTCCCCCTTCTTATTTGGGCCCTCGTCAACCTCCATTTCTGAAAAAGGGAAAGGATTTGTTTCTTCTAATACTTCGTTATGGTCCGCTATTGAACTCTGGGCGCTATTCTGAGCGGGGGACCACATTTTTAGAAAATGGGGAAAGTCGGTCCCTATTAACACATCATGTGCCAGTTTGGGTACAATACCCACCTTGAAATCTAAAGAACCAAATTCTGTTTAAAAAAAAACATCAACAGTGGAATATTCATGATTATCCCCATGTATACAACAAATTGCCACTCTTTGTGAACTGTTTCCCTGTTTCTTCTTAATGGGCAAGAGGTATTCGGACACTAGTGTGACCATGCTCCCAGAGTCAAGAAGTGCCCGAACCCTCTTACCATTAACCTTTACAAATGCCCACAGATGGTTATTCAAGGGGTCCTCTGGGCTAGGGCCCATACATTGGGACAACAGTGAATAAGGTTCCACGCTGTTGCATTGCATGGGCTCATCATTTAGTGGGCAGATTTTTGCTGTGTGGCCCCTCTCATGACAATTTACACATTTAGGTACATAGTCTGTGTCCCACTTAGAGCCTTTTCCCGGCTCCCCATGTTGGCTATTGCCCTTAGTGTGCGAACCACTGTTGCTGGTGCTGCGTGAAGGTGGTCGCCGCTCTTCAGCGCCCCTTAACCCCGGTACCCTTTTACCGTCTCTGGAAGAGTCCTGGAACCTCGGGTAGTGGGGTTGCTCCACAACTGTGGGTTGCGGGTGCTCTTCTGCTGCATTGTACCTTTCTACAAGGGCCACAAGCTCATCCGCATTGTGGGGGTCACTCCGACTGACCCAACGGCGTAAGGCAGAGGGAAGTTTCCTCAAGAACTGGTCCATGACCAACCGTTCCACGATGTGGCTGGCTGAGTTGATCTCGGGTTGTAGCCACTTCCGGGCGAGGTGGATGAGGTCATACATCTGGCTTCGGGTGGCTTTATCCATCGTGAAGGACCATGCGTGAAACCTTTGGGCGCGAACAGCCGTGGTTACGCCGAGGCGGGCGAGGATCTCGAACTTCAATTTTGCATAGACGTTAGCTTCGGCTGGCTCTAGATCAAAGTAAGCCTTCTGGGGTTCGCCGCTTAGGAAGGGTGCGATTAGACCAGCCCACTCAGCTTCTGGCCATCCCTCTCTCTGTGCCGTGCGTTCAAACGTGAGAAGATAGGCTTCCACATCATCCGAGGGTCCCATCTTCTGAAGGTAGTGGCTTGCCCTGGTCATTTTCGGAACTGGGGCTGCCGCTGCCAGTGGAAGGTTACTGATAGTCCCCCTCAGGATTTCGAGTTCCTGCTGTAAGCCCTGAGCGAACCGCTGTTGCTCCTCTCTCAGCAAGCGGTTTGTCTCTTGCTGGTTTGCAATCGCGTTTTGCAGGGCTTCATTCGTCTGTTGCTGGTTTGCATTCGCCTGTTGCTGGTTTGCATTCGCCTGTTGCTGGTTTGCATTAATCTCTTGCTGGGCTATTAGCAGCTGTTGCTGGGCTGCATTCGTCTGCTGCTGGTTTGCATTAGTTTCTTGCTGGGCTATTAACAGCTGTTGCTGGGTTTCATTCGCGTCTTTCTGGGCAGCGACATTGCGTACCAGCGCACCCACCACGTCTTCCATCTTGTTTGCAGAGGATGAAAAAAACTTTTTTTTTTTTTTTTCTTTCAAAGTTCTTCAACCCGCAGACCCCCTAGTGCTCTGCCCGCATTCTCCACCATATGTGACAAACGGCTTACTCCGGGACTCCGTCGTTTGTCCGGGACTGTTTAGAACACGGTCTTTTAGGGTAGGTTAAATGATGAGGCGTCACGTACTGTTCCTTTAAACAGGCTATGCCTGGTTTATTCAGTCCCAGGCACTGAGACTGCCACAGTGCATACAACAGAAAACAGATCAAAACAAAACCTGCTCACCTGAGCGATAACTTAACTTAGATATCCCTGACTCAGGGTTGGACGTGGCTTTTCCACTTCCAACATCAAAACACGGTACTTTTGCAGTCTTACACAAATGAACAGAAAGATTGAACCTGTTTGGGGAAGAGGCTTCTCCCCTCTGTAGTTCAGCAGCCTTCCAGCCTCCTGGCTCTTGTGGGGCGACCAGAGCAAACAGGAAATCAGTCTTTCATACCTGATTCCTAATTAGCATGACAGGTGACAGAAATCAGGCAGCAGACAAACTCTGGTCTGGATCTCTCATCCCTCAGTTCCAGCGCTTGCCAAACTGTGGGATGGAGTGTATGTATTATAAGGCTGCACTCCCAGGCCAAACAGGATAGAAACTGTCTAGTATCCTGGGAGCCCTATATACGGAATTTATTACCATCCCCTGGTTTCTGTCACAATATATATATATATATATATATATATATATATATATATATATATATATATATATATATATATATAATGTGTGTATTTTCAAAATAGAAATAAGGTTGTATTAACAAAAAATCTCTAACAAGAAGCGCATATAGTGGTGCCCACCTGGGCTATTTAAAACTTAACATTTAATATTCCTACAATTATTATGAGTCTACAAGTGCAAATAAAGTTGTCATATATTTATTATGTGTATTTGAATTTATTTTAAAAGTAAATATACCAGGAGGGTGCTGTTATTAACTCTGCAATATTGGAGCACAACTGAACTTCAATTGTGATTGTCATGTGATGTAATTTATGTTGTAATTTAAATATAAATAACCAAGTTTTTGTTGGCTCCCGGGTGGGTAGTGGGGGAGGGTGGGTTAACCCTTTAAAAATTACTCTAGCGGTTACTAACTGCTAAGGTGATTAAGGGGTTAGGGGACATTAGATTTTCGCTTTTTATTCTTGTGTATTTTTTGCAGCACCGGAGGGCATGCACGGGTTGAGGATGAGGACGGCCTTCATCGTGGGTGCCTGGCAAGGGTGAGTGCAATATTTATTTATTTTATTTCTGCTGCTTATTGTATTTTAAATGGGCAAATGCATTATTATCCATATGTGGATAATGATAATAGTAATTTGGCCCATTACTGTACTGTATGTGCTGGGGTGCGGGGGAGGGGGGTGAATTTATTTACAAGTATTTATGTATTTTTTTTCTTCTTTTTTGGGGGGCACAGAATTGGTACTGCAAGCAAGCGGGGACCCCGGGAAACCTGCGGGACCACCCGAGGGCCACCAACGGCCTATAGTATAATTCCTGTGCATCCCCCCAAAAATTAACATATATGTATGTAAGGGGGTATAGGGGTTGTTGGGGGTATAGGGGGAGGGGGTGTATTAGATATTGCTATATTTATTGGGGGCCTAGGAGGTGGGTAGTGGTGCTGTTGTGTGTATTGTTTTTCTTGTGGGTAGCGGGGGTCGGTGAAGGGTGTAGTAGCCCCAAGGTTGGGTGTTTAGGCCTTGCTGGTGGGTAGCTGGAGTGGTTAACCCCTTCATTACCTAGCGGTATTAACAGCTAAGGTAATGAAGGGGTTAAGTCCACCCGCAACCCTCCCCCCCCCCGCAAGGCCTAAATACCCACCAAAGGCCAAATACCACCTTCACCCACCCCCGCTACCCACAATAAGTCTGGCACGGGTGGTTCTTTGATCCGGAGACTCCCAGCATCAATCCAAGGCAGGAAAAGTGCCCCTCTCTCGCCGCTCATCCGCCACTTCTCCCCATCTTCTTGCCAACTTTTTGTGGCGGGACGGGTTTGAGAGAAATTCACAATTCTAGTGCGGCGAACAGCTGCGAAAAGCTGATTGGGGCTACTAAAATTGAGCGAGTTTGAAAAACTGGCGATGAGCGCCGAAAAGTTGCTTTTCGCCACGCGACTGCCGAAAAGTTTTTTTGGGCCAAAAAAGGGCGAGTTTTGCTCTTATTGGCAGCTTCTCAGGGCTTACTGAATCGCAGTAGGCATTTTTTGCGAGAATCTGGCGAAAAGTGACTTTTCAGCGCTTACTGCATGGAGCCCCATGTCGGAGCTAGAATTAAGCAACTATTCTCTGCCAGGAAGCTATTTGGTTGTAACCATCTACGGGCAACACCACTTGCGTTGTGTGTGCCCCAACTGCAGAATCCCTGGGGGAGATGCCAGTATAATGGCATGGTACCAGAAATGCAGGAACCAGTATATGTGGCCTGCCAACCCTGTACCACCTGCAGCTGTAATTCAACCAATCGAGCGGGCCTCTACGCCATCTGGTGCGGCCCCTGCATTTCATTCTGCATCCCTGCTCCTGTCGGCTTATGATCAGGACTTGTTGTCGTGGGAAGTGGCCCGTGGCAATGTCTATCTGGCTGGCCACCTGTGGGCCAGTGTGCCCAAGGATCGGTTCCACAAGGCCCCAACTTTCTGGTACCTGAGACGGTTTCTGTGGTCCAAATCCAGACGTTCCTGGATCAGAACCGGTGTCGGTGTGCCTGGAGGGTGAGTCGACTGCCCCGGGGGTGTTTGTTGCATCTCCTCTGGTGGTGCCGGAGCAAGCCTGCTTTGTGCCAATTACTGCCAGGGGGTACTGGATGCCCTGACATTGCGGCCCGGAGGAGGTGTCCTTGCCATTTTCTTCTTCTGACGGAGAAACCAGCTGCCCAACGCCTGTGAAGAAGACTTCTGCACTTACTGTTGTCCTACGATTAAGTTCTGAGCCTGTGACATCCGTCCTGAAGGCTGTGGTGGTGCCAGAGGTCCGGAGGAGCCCCACGCCCAAGGAAGACGTCGGCGCTGCCAAAGACCAGACCACTGAGGAAAAGACAAGATCCGATGACATCTCCTACCTTCAGTTGAGTGAGGCGACAGGTGTCCGCTGTGGCCTTGACAGGTGGAGCCCTGTTTGGTGTGCCGCAGGGTGATGTACTACCAGTGCAGCCACATGTGACATTGCCGCCACCGAGCATGGGCCTGCCTGAGACTCTCGCGAGGCTGGCACTACCCGATGACGTCAACAAGATGAACCTTGTATTTTTATAGTTCTTCCGCCAACATCGAGGGGGGGGGGTCTACCGGGGTTTGTGTCCCCATTAATAAAGAAAAAAAAATGTAGTGTGGCTGTGGGGCACCCGGTGGCAGGTCTCTATGATGGCAGCACCGGAAGCCAGCTGGGTTAAGCTTCCAGCACGCCGGCGTGAGAGGGAGGCCCGGCACAAGCGTGAGCAGCCTCAGCATGGGACAGACAGACAGTTGCCTGCAGCGGGGCAGGGCCAGTGGCAACCTCTGTGACCTGCTGTTGGCCACCCCACAGTCACTGCCACCCCCCGCAGCCACTGCCCCCCCGCAGCACCGCCACCCCCCAGTATCAGCCACTGCCCCCCCAGTATCAGCCACTGCCCCCCCAGTAGCAGTCACTAGCACTCCCTAAGCCACTGACCCACCGCCCATCCCAACCCCCCCCCGAACAGCAACGGCATCCCCTTCGCAGCACCGGCTCTCCCTAAGCCACCGGCCCACCGCCCATCCCGCAGCCACCGTCCGTCCCCCCGCAGGCACCGGTCCTCCCACAGCCACCGACCCACCCCGCAGCCATTTGTATTGGGGGTGTAATTTTAAATGTATTGGGGAGTGGGGTAATATTTTTATATGTATTGGGGGTTAAGTAAAAGTTGCGCTAAATTTTTTTTTGCCGTGGTAGGTGTGCTATGTTGGGGGCGGGGGAGAGGGCTGCTACCATCATTTGTCCTAGGCCCCATGATTTCTGTTGGCGGCCCTGGTTCTGGCTGAACCATGTGACAGGCTTTCAATGACGTCACATCCGTTCTCCCACAAGCCTCTGTCACATGGTATACTAGAGCCAATCAGAGTTGGAATGGAGTTCCCACGCTCTGATTGGCTACCGTACCATGTGAGGACGGCCATGTTTCTTTTACTGACGTCATCTTAAAGGCAATTGAAGCAAAGCCATTCTGATTGGCTGTGCTTTCATTGCCTTTAAGTGACGTCATCATTTTGTTTTTTTCTCGGCCAAAACACATGGTTTTCACGGCCCAATCAGGGCCGTGGGAACCATGACGAAAATGTGACGTCATAGGCCTTTAAAAGCCTATGTCGTCTCATTTTGAAGCAAGACGCCGAGGAGGAAGGACCTCCTACAGAAGAAGAAGGCCAGGGCATGGCCGTAGAACACAAGAAGACCCTGGAAGAGAGCCGCAGATAGAAGAAAGAAGAATACAGATGAAGATGGATTACAAATAGAAGACCCGTGGATTGTGTTGGATTTTTATTTTAATGTTTATTATTTTATGGTTTTTTATTTTATGGGTTCCTGTGCGTGGATTGGTTCGAGAGTAAGCTGTTCAACGGGAGTCGGTGAGTGGGTCAAGTAATGGTAAGTGAACTAAAGAAATGTATTTTATTTAACTTGTTAATTTTTTTAAAAGCTTTTTTAACGTGTATTTCTTTATTTTTGGTATATCATTTCTTGCCACTGTATGTATGTATGTATGTATGTATATATGTCTAGATCGATATATACATACAGGGTAAGAAATGATGTTGTTTTAAAAGCTTGATTTGCTGTGTTTTAAATTAATTTGGCTATGTTGCTATGCATAAATGTGTGTATAATATATTTTAAAATTAGATAGATGTAATTGTTGCTATTGAATGGTGTACTTTAGGTCAGGGTGAGGCTTGCTTTTGTATATTGTATTCTTGTTGGTACTTATATTTATTCACAGGATAAATTGTTCTGTTCAACGCTTGAATTAGTTAATTGTTTAATTGTTAGGGATGGAATGTAAATTGTTTAGGGATGTAATTAATGAATGCTAATTGATTTATGTTTACTGGATTGGTTTAAATAGTATACTTGTTTGGAGGTATTGGTATTTTGTTTTGAATATGTTATTGTTAACATTCATTTGCAGAATGTATATGGTGCATCGATTGTATGCATCATATATACAATGTAAATGCAATGTTTAGATTGTCATATGAGGTTTTTGATTGGCATTTGAGGATTTTGATTGGAATATCAGATTGGATTATTAAAGGAAATTGATTTTATTGTAGTGTGTCTGTATGGAGAAGTGTTATTTGTAGTACAGCATGTTTTTGATAACCCTTCTACATTTATTTGTATATTGGTTCATCATGTGTGTGTGTGTATATATATATATATATATATATATATATATATATATATATATATATATATATATATATCTGTATATATCTGTATATATATCTATAGTTGCATGATGAAGCCACTGTACAAATGAATGGGTGAAGGGTGGGTATCGGGCCAGTGTGGCTTAACCCCTTAATTACTTTTGGGGTTATTATCCGATAAGGTGTTTAAGGGGTTAATTGATATCTGAATGTAATTGCAATGTATTGGCTTTGTATTGGCTATGTATTTTGTGGGCAACGAAAGACAAGGATATTGCTGGCGATGGGGGCTTCTTATTGATGAGGTCAGTAGTACTTTATTTATTTGAATATGCTAGTTAATGTGTTTAATAATGGGCAAATAATCTATTATCCCTATCTGGATAATAGTTATTTAGCACATTATTGTACTGTAGGTGTTTGGGGGGGGTGTATGTATTGAATGTATAGGCCAGGTTTATTTTTTTTTACATTAAGGGTTGGTTTCTTGGTTCTGCGTGAGACCTCTGGAGACCACCTGCGGTCTCCTCGGGTATCTCACGGGTATCAGGATTGGTGGTTCCACGGGTGACACCTGCGGGGATGAAGCGGTGGCCTCACATCTGTGGGGGCACCGCGGACCCGTAGTCTGCGGGGAGGAAGCGGTGGTCCCACATCCGTGGGGGCACCGTGGACCCATAGGTGCGGGGATTAAGCGGTGGTCCCACATCCGTGGGGGTACCGCGGACCCGTAGTGAACACTCGTGAGTTCCCCAGACCCCCATGGGAACCACCCGAGGCCCCGCAGACATCTGTGGGTCTTACCCGGGGCTCCCAGACATCCACGGGCCTACCGTGGGGACCCAATTGTGGCCCACGGTGACCCAAGGAGACCACCTGGGGGCCATGGTGCTTGGCGGGACCCACCAACAGGCCTCCAGAACCTGTTTGAAACAAGCCATAAACGAGATTCAGGCCCGTTTATGGGGTGCCGGTATCCCTCTGCTTTGTTTACATTCCGCGGTCACGTGATTGGGACCCTTAAATGCAGAGGGATACCGGCACCTCATATAGGCCTGTATCTCGGGAAGCAGGGGGTCCCCAGACCTGAAACCAATGCGGTTCAGCTCCGGAGACCCCCTGCACATGTACACTATGAGTAAAAGTTGTTTATAAATAAATTATATTTTGCCGATGTTTGCGCTGAGAGAGCGGCTGTCCTCTCTCTGCTGCAAACACCTATCGGCAGAAAAGGCCTATCGGCAGGTTATCGGGAGCCAGGCTGTTTCGGCACAAGCTCATCCGCAGTTTTGCTTTTGCAGTGATTCGGCAGGGATCGGCATAGATTCGGCCCTTACTGAATACTGCGAGGGCATATCGCCAAAATAAGGCCTATCGGCAACCCATGGCGATTGCACTTTTTCGGCGCTTACTGCATAGAGCCCTTAGTTCCATATTTGGGTAAACTTAGGGCAGTATAAAGATACGTGAGATCGGCCCTCTCTGAACGCTGTTTCTCCAGCACAGGGGGGATGATGGTGGGTATATGGCATGAAGCCTCACTGGGGCGAGATACCAATGGTAGAGCAGCTTGTAGGCATTTTCTTTTATTGTGGTGCACACGGCAATACTGTAGTGGTTGTCATCTCCCAAATCTCCTGCCAATCTTCCCATTCTAGGTTCTGACCCCACTGCCTTTCCTAAGAAAGCATATATTTCTAATTTTTAGCGTCATCACATGTGAATATATTTTGGTAGATCGCTAATGTTAGTTTAATTTGATCTAAAGGATGTCTATAAAAGGTGCTCAAAAGTGGTACCATAGGGGATATCCTGTACTTTAAATTGTTTGTTTATGAAGTCCCTAATTTGCAGGCATTTGAAAAAGTCGGACCTGGGGATTTAGTTTCTTTACAGATAACAAAAGCCCCAAATGCTACATCCAATATGACAAATTATTTAGTATTTTGCTATGTGTTTTATCTATTTTTGGACATTTAGCTCAATACTTTGGCCAACATATTTTATGCCTACAATCAATGTAATCCAATTTCAGCAGGTCATACACTAACAATATTACACTGTCTTAAGTATTTCTTCCAGTGCATAGAGAGCAGAGGAAATAAAACAACACTATAGCCAACAGCATGGGGTGTGTGACATATATGCGGTGCCTAAAGGGATACAATCTAAGAAGCACTATATGTGCTATGTATGAGCTACAGTATAGGGCAGATAAAAATAATAAAATCCCAGAAGTGCTCCAAAAATTATAATTTTGGTTGTAAGCTATTATTGCAAAATGTATATCGGGTCAACACATTATGACGCCAGAGACCTGTATGTAACCCCTCTTCATTTTAACTCAGATTATATGGCCCATCACTGAGGAATCCTATGGGTTACAGTTTAATTCTTACAGTGTGTGGTACATGTTGTGTGAGACTATAGTGACTAGACACAGTGTTAATAAATTATAACAAGCTTTATATACTCATATAGCTATAATTTATGGTGTTACATATCTCATATGAATCAGTATGACGGTGAATCTCATTCTCAGAATCACTCCATCTACTATATATTTCTGAAAGCACTGTATGTCTGCATGGCCTGTGTCCCTAGCGGCAATCTCATTGGTCCCTTGGCCCGCCTGCCCCCGCACACCTCTCATTGGCCTGAGGCGGAGTGACGGGCCAAAGGACACACAGGAACACACACACACACACACACACACACACCTCTCTCTCTGTCCTCTCCCCCCCATCACACTCACCTCCCTCTCCATTCACCTCCCTCCACCTCCTGCTCCACTCACCTCACTCTCCACTCACCTCCCTCCCGCTCAACTCCCTCCCCGGCACGGGGACAGGCAGTGGGCAGGGCAGCCTGCCGCTGCCTCCACTCAACTCCCGCTCCCTCCACTCACCTCCCGCTCCACTCACCTCCCCGGCGCGGGGACAGGCAGTGGGCAGGGCAGCCTGCCGCTGCCTCCACTCACCTCCGGCTCCACTCACCTCCCCAGTGCGGGGACAGGCAGTGGGCAGGGCAGCCTGCCGCTGCCTCCACTCAACTCCCGCTCCCTCCACTCACCTCCCGCTCCACTCACCTCCCCGGCGCGGGGACAGGCAGTGGGCAGGGCAGCCTGCCACTGCCTCCACTCACCTCCCACTCCACTCACCTCCCTGGTGCGGCGACAGGCAGTGGGCAGGGCAGCCTGCCGCTGCCTCCGCTCACCTCCTGCTCCCTCCACTCACCTCCCGCTCCCTCCACTCACCTCCCGCTCACCTCCCTCCCACTCACCTCCCTGGCGCGGGGACAGGCATTGGCCAGGGCAGCCTACCGCTGCCACGCGGCACCTAAGATGGCGGCGGACGGAAGGACCCCTTCCTCCCTCGCGGACTAACTAACATGGCGGCGGCCAGAAGGAGAGGTGAGTGTGTGTGTGTGTGTGTGTGTGTGTGTGTCACAGCGTGACAGTGTGTGTGTGTGGGACACTGTGTGTGTGTCTGTGTGCGTGTGTGTGTTACACTGTGTCTCAGACACTGTAGAGTGGGGACCGGAGCTACACATTGGGGTCAGGAGCGGAGAAAGATACAGGGGGAGTGGAGAGGAGGGACCCGTCAATTAAAGCAAACCAACCCCCCTCCTGTCCACTGCCCCCCCCCCTCCTGTCCACTGCCCCCCCCTCATGTCCACTGCCCCCCCCCTCCTGTCCACTGTCACCCTCCCCTCCTGTCCACTGTCACCCCCCCTCCTGTCCACTGTCACCCCCCCTCCTGTCCACTCTCCCCACCTGTCCACTGTCACCCCCCCCTCCTGTCCACTCTCCCCCCCCCTCCTGTCCACTCTCCCCCCTCCCATCCCCTCCTGTCCACTGTCCTTTCCACTGTCCCCCCCCCCTGTCCACTCTCCCCCCCTCCTGTCCACTCTCCCCCCCTCCCATCCCCTCCTGTCCACTGTCCTTTCCACTGTCCCCCCCCACCCGGCCACTGCCCCCCCCCCCTCCCCCCGGCCACAGTCCCCCCCCTCCTGTCCACTGTCCCCCCCTCCTTTTCCACCCCCTCCTTTTCCCCCCTCTCTCCCCCCCCTTTTCCCCCCTCTCTCCCCCCCCCTTTTCCCCCCCTCTCCCCCCCCCCCCTTTTCCTAGCGCTAAATGTAACTCACGGGCAACGCCGGGTCTCTCAGCTAGTACACATATATACTTAAGCAAACTATACCAACAGTGCGTACGCTGCACAAACAAATTATAACTTTTATCTCGGTCTGGCCACCCAATCATGGGGTACTGGCTTGTAGATCCTGGTGTGCTAGCACAATCGTTGGATCTCATAAACTGTGTTTATTGCAGGCCTGGTGCTTCACAAAGATCAAACTGTGATGGCAATATAACAGTCTATTTTCAACCGGTTTTAACTGAATGGACGACTAGTCGGCCAAACAGAAGAACAAAATTACTCGTTGGTTATCCAACGAGTAAAAACAGTTTATATCCTTTGTGGGTTAGCTCACCCACTCCAATGCACAGCTGGGCTCCCTAATCTCTCTCTATAGTAGCCTCTGTCTGCCTGCTCCCCTCTGCACTGTCAGGTCCTGGCCTCTGCTGGGCCCTGCTGCATGAACTGGTCAAGTGGGGCAACTCTCTCTCTCTGCAGTTCCCTCTCTTTTATGGGTCCTGCATGGACTCTCTGTGCAGGATGGGCCTGCACACCCTCGCTCCCTTTCCAACTGTCACAAACTGTCATTCTACTGGCTAAGAACAGTCACATGGTCCACTGGAATGTAATTCTTGAAGGGGCCATGTCCTGTGCTGATAGCAGACACAAGGGGTACATGTAGCTAGAAGGGGAAGTGGATTTCCAATGGTGCCGCAGCACCCCATTTCCTTCCAGCATTACTCTAGTTTAATAGTCACAATCTCTGCCTGCCACGTTGAACCTTAGGCTTTTTGATTTAATCCATTTTTATATTTGCTAGGGGGTTATTTAACTATTACGAATGAGGGCATTATTTGCGTATATCCCGTTACCCTTTTATTAGTACAATGCTCTGGTAGTTTCCGGGGTGGTCGGGAACACTAAAGCTATAGGGGGTTTCTTGTGCCTCATGAACCATCAGTAAATTGGCATTACTGCAGAACCGCTGGCACAGTTTAGTGTATCTCACGGCTCCCGTGACACGGGGATTTCCACTTAGCCCTGCGTCTGGCAGTTAGAATATCCGCCCACACTACGTTATCTGTGATATAAGGGAAATGGACAATGGAAATCCTGCTTCTGCAAGCACAAATACTTACTTTACTTTAACTACAGAACCTCCGGTATAGCCCACCATATCCTTGGGCTTCTGTGAGACAGCAGGATACAAAAATTGGTATTCAGTGTATGTATTTGGCAGTTTATCCACATACATACTGCGCTTTGTGGTACATAGGAGAGTAATCCACACCTCAATGCTTAAAATCTGCCCATGAATACCTACCTACGTGTAGCCATTCCCACTAGAAATCCTTATTATCCATTAACCCTGAGCACACTGCTTACCTCTCCTGCACTGTGTAGGCATCCTATTCCTTAGGGTAACTGGGGTTACATTAATAGCTCCATTACACCAGGGCAATTTAATTCCCATGAGGCACTTTACCCATAATTAACAACAATAAGGTATACAAATCCGTGGCTGGGTTATAACCTCTTTGGAAACCTCTGTGGCTCAGTTTCTAACCGCTTAGATAACCTACCATGCATAGTTACAATGAAATCTCTTAATAATAGAGTTTAGTCTGGTGTACTACTACTTCTGTTGCTGCACAGCAGTGTCACTAGTTACTGATGCCCTACGGTTTTTCCAATACTTATACATTGATACACACCAGATTTCTATTCTCTGTAGAAAAACACAGTTGAGTACTGTGCATGTGCATTAACAATGCTGTTTTAGGTACTTCACCCTCCGTCTGCAAAGGAGTACATGAGTCACGGACCTCTGATTCCAGTTTCCCTGGTGATTTTAAGGATTCGCGTCTTTATGTTTTTCACTCATTATTTTTTATCTTGTATTAATTAAAAGCTATATTTTATTATCTGTCAGAATTGTTTTTGTCCATAAATCTTGAGTGCACACAATTAGGGGCTTTCTTTCTCTGCTTTTGGTCTATATTTTAGTCACCAAAAGTAAAAAATCTGGTTTGTTTGACAATCTCCCCCAGTAAATACACAAGCTACCATAAGTCAAAGAAATTAAATACTGATGTCAGTTTTATGACATTATACTCTCCCGTTATATATTCCATCATATTTTCATTAAAGGATAGTCTCTGCCACTATTCAAATAGTTTGCATTGCTGTTTAATAGCTACTATAAATGGTTGAGAAGATTACAAAAAATAATCCTCCGCAATTTCCAGATGTGCCAGTAACACATTGCTTTTCAATACATTGCCAGATCTTGTTGCAGCAGCCAAGGACTTTAGAACAAATCTAGTATCAAGCATTACAGTATGCTCAGTAAAAGGCAACATTAGCTACACCTACAAATTTCCCAAAATTTACTGAGCTGCAGCTGGTTTCACGATACAGTACATGCATTATTCAAATATAATCCAATATAATATAACCAGCAATTCAGTGACAATGCACCCCACATGCATCATACCAATTTTAACTTCATTTTATAACTAAGTATATTTATTTCATATACAGTAAGCAAAGTGACATCTACAGTAAGCAAATATAGCTATTTGAAAACAAGTGACAAGAAGCACTGTATTCTTAGTTACAAAATAAACTTGGCACAGGATACAAATTCCACTGCAGCACTTTTCTAAATTGTAATTCTTTGCTGATAAAATTCTGCTACTATACTCCTCAAAATAAATCTCATATACTCATTATAATGCTCAACTGCAGTATATGCTAGTGTATACTATTCAACTTGCTAGTCAAGTCCCTTTTTAGTATACAATTAGAAAGGCTCATTTTGATCAGAAGAATCAGAACAGGTTTTAGAGTTTTCCTATGGATCAAACCATTGGAATAACACAAGTATTCTTTCTACTAATAAAGTTTTGCTTTAAGTTATTCAAGCAAACATTTATTGCTATTTCTGTAATTTGGATATAAATAGCATCTTCTTACCCTTAGCACTTTATCCTTCTGCGTATCCTCTGATGAATCTTGTTAAAGGCATTTTTGCAACTACTGAATCTTTTTTTCTAACAACTTCTGAAGATGTAAAATAAGACAGAGAAGGAGGAATGTCAATGCATCTACAGGATGTACACATACTGTCGTAAAAAGCAAGCCGTGAGCTTTAGGAAAAAAAAGCTACTCAAATTATTAAAATAGTTATTTGATCACATTATAGTATAGTTTATGCCCTCCAAATTATACAAATCTAGATCGCTTTAATACTTTACACTTGAATGTGAAAAGCCAGATACTAATGATTAAAATATATCTTTTTAGAAAATTATACCCTCACGGAAAAATAAAAACCTTACACCCTAATTACTGTAAAAAAATGATATAGACTTAGGGATACAATGAAAACATTTATTAGAACTGAAGTCAATGAAATAAGGAGATCTTTCCCAACTTGGTTCCCTGGAATCTAAACAAGACATGTGGTTGGTCATGTAGAAGTAAACAAGTGCACACGTAGTAAATTGAATGGGAGCTGAAATGCAAGCAGATTATATAGAAACAGTGTTTCACCAAGCCCTGATGAAGGCGCAGTCGTGCTGAAACGCCTAGGATATTGGATTTTTAATCTACAACAAACTGATATATCCAAGTCTGTAGTTGTGGACCATTGAGCAATTACGATTTGCCAGCAGAAACCAGAAGCCTAAGAGGTAGTTGTTTCAAGTTGTACTGATCATACAGTGTTGAGCACGAAACAGCTCCCACTATAGGGGTAATTCCCAACCAAGGACACCGGAAGTACGTAGAGACTATGTCACATCCAGGACACCGGAGAGCAAGCAAGGAACATCCAGGATGCCAGCCGCAGCACGAGCAAAACTCCAGACAGTGGTGAAACACCCCCTGAGTACAGCAGCCCAGAGGACAAGCGTGACAATAGGAAAGTCAAGTGCAGCTGTACGACATCGGCTCCCGAGGTGGCTCCAATTCCGGTGACCCAGAGGGAGATATCAGCCCGTTTTTCATCAAGTGGCAAACAACATCACCCAAACTGGGCAAAGAAGATGAAACCTCATATAGGCAAAGTTTTCTGTTTTCAATTTATAACAAAGTTTGTCTTTATACATCTAGTCATAAATAATATATAATATCTGTTACAAAAGCGCCCCTGTTTGTGTTTAGTCTTGTTGTCATAGAAAATAGGAATAGCAAAACAAAGCACAGTAAATGTTCTAGTATGTATGTATGTATGTATGTATGTATGTATGTATGTATGTATGTCTGTATTTATATAGCCAATAAAGAGTTATGTCTGCACACCTAAACATGTATAATATAAGCAATATACTTGCGATTAGAGGTACCGGTGCTCCGTGGTTCAGGGAAAAAACCTGTCTGGTGTAATTTCAAAGTATATGAACAAAGTGAAGGATCCAGGGCACTACAGGTTTGTAGAAGAGAAATTTATTCTAGGCACACACAACGTTTTGAGCTGTACAAAGCTCTTTCTCAAGTGACTGGCAAAGAAACAACAAGAATGTCCAATATATATAGTCCAAACATAAGTGATTAAGTCAACAACTCCCCATCATTACCCCATGTGATACCCATAGTGTCCTGATTGCACTTCCGCATTGCACTTGATCAGATGACATCATAATCCTGGGTGTGCTGTATCAGCATCTCCTGATTGGTTATTCTTCCTTCTCCCATCTCCTTGTGGGTAGCCTGCTGCGTGTCAGCGTGGTGTCCTGTTTTCTTCAGGTGTCGCTCCTGTGAGGTCCCATCCGGTGCCATGTTCCAGAACCCAGTCCTGGCATATTTGGCTTCTCCTTGCGATTGCGCATGCACAGTGGTACTTCCGTCGTCCTGACGCGTTCGCGTGTCGCTCCTGTGACGTCATCATCAGCGTTGTGTGCCCGACTCCAATCCTGGCTTCTTCTGGCCACTGCGCATGTGTGTTGACTCCGTGGGCATGAAGGGGGGATGTAGGTGCAATCGTCTGTCACGCGCAGTATAGTGCTCTGCTCGTCTGATGTGGGAAGGCAGGGTTGTCAGTCACTTATCCAGCCTCAGGATAGTATACATGCAAATATGAAAATGAAAGAATGCAATCATTGATAGGCTTTTAAATGTTCCCACCACCTCTATATTATACCTAACACTATGCCTACAACTAAAGCTATAAAGATTAAGAACATTGTAGGTTAGAAACTGAAGGAAGACCTAATTTCCTCGCCTATGCTTCAGAACTGAGAGGAGCCTTTCCTCTGCCAAGAAAAACTGAAGCCTTGTGACTGGATACACAATCTGCACCATTTTGCAGCAGACTTCCCCGGAGAAGCTTTCACGCCCTGCCACTTTTATCTTCTTTTTGATGAACTTTTCAAGCCTGGTAGACGAACAAAATGAAACGTAACGCAAGCCAGGTTTCAAATCCTTTGTCTCAATTTATTACTCATAGGATAATGACTTTTATACAGAAAAAAAAAAGATATTGGTTAGAGGCTTAACATAGGCGTATCATAGGCGTGTCTTGGGCGTAGCTTTGATTAGAGGCGTGATCTAGGGGCAGGACATATTAGTGGCGTGACTTTTGGGACGTGTCTTTTCCCAATACAAGCAATGTCTGACTACATAGCTTATTCATTGTCTGTTATCAAAAGAGACCTTGAGTCTTTAGCAACTATATTACAATATTTTGCTTCTTGAAGAGAACCATTCTATTATATTCTAACTAAAACATCAGGAAATTGACAACACAAAAGTATCTTAGCAATATCCTTAGCAGGAAGAAAAGAAATGTAATTTAGCAGAAACTGAGTGCATTTAGGAATTATATTTCAGCAAAAGGCTGACTACAGAATCTTAACTAGTTATGACCAGACAAAATGGAAGCTTAACATGAGTACAGATTCTGGCCTGACATATTGGTCCTAACAGAAACTTACTATGTAAAAAAGAAAGAAGATCTAATTCTAGCTGAGGTACCAACCTTATCTAGGAATTGAGTCAGCAGCAGCAGTTTGAGAAACACTGTGAATAAAACATGATGGTTAATATGTGTATTATCTGCTATCCAAAAAACTGCTCTTTTTACTCCGATGCTCTATAAAGCGTGTCTTGAGCATCCTGTTTGTCTTTCCAACATAAATTAAGCCACATGGGCATTTAATAATATATACAATATTGATGGAAGTGCATGTTATTCTATGTTTCATTTTATATATATATATATATATATAGGAGCGGACATAAATATAAAATCAAACATAGAATAACATGCACTTCCATCAATATTGTATATATTATTAAATGTCCATGTGACTTAATTTATGTTGGAAAAACAAACAGGATGCTCAAGATACCCTTTATAGAGCATTGGAGTAAAATTAATGCCAGAAAGGATGAAACTGCATTGATATCTCACTGTGCTGAATTTAAGCATAGTGTTGCATCTCTCAAACTGATGGGAATAGATCACGTCAATAGGACTATCTCAGGGGCTGAGAAAGACAAAGCATTACTCCAAAAGGAGGCTTTTTGGGCTTTCATCCTAGATACAGTGTACCCTAAAGGACTTAACGATTTTTTTATCCATGAGCAGTTTTTTGGATAGCAGATAATACACATATTAACCATCATGTTTTATTCACAGTGTTTCTCAAACTGCTGCTGCTGACTCAATTCCTAGATAAGGTTGGTACCTCAGCTAGAATTAGATCTCCTTTCTTTTTTACATAGTAAGTTTCTAACCTACAATGTTTTTAATCTTTATAGCTTTAGTAGTAGGCATAGTGTTAGGTATAATATAGAGGTGGTGGGGACATTTAAAAGCCTATCAATGATTGCATTCTTTCATTTTCTTATTTGCATGTATACTATCCTGAGGCTGGATAAGTGACTGACTACTCTGTCATCCCACATCAGACGAGCAGAGCACTACTGCGCATGACAGCCGTTTGCACCTACATCCCCCCTTCATGCCCACGGAGTCAACACACATGCGCAGTGGCCAGAAGAAGCCAGGATTGGAGTCGGGCACATGACGCTGATGATGACACCACGGGAGCGAAACGCGAACGCGTCAGGACGACAGCAGTACCACTGCGCATGCGCAATTGCAAGGAGAAGCCAAATATGCCAGGACTGGGTTCTGGAACATGGCACCGGATGTGACCTCACGAGAGCGATACCTGAAGAAAACAGGACACCACGCTGACACGCAGCAGGCTACCCACAAGGAGATGGGAGAAGGAAGAATAACCAATCAGGAGATGCTGATACAGAACACCCAGGATTATGATGTCATCTGATCAAGTGCAATGCGGAAGTGCAATCAGGACACTATGGGAATCACATGGGGTAACGAAGGGGAGTTGTTGAGTTAATCTCTTATGTTTGGACTATATATATTGGACATTCTTGTTGTTTCTTTGCCAGTCACTTGAGAAAGAGCTTTGTACAGCTCGAAACATTGTGTGTGCCTAGAATAAATTTCTCTTCTACAAATCCATAGTGCTCTGGATCCTTCACTTTGTTTATTTATATAGCGCCATTAAAGTACATAGCGCTTCAAAGTAGTAAATCATATAAATAACAAATGATATAAATAACAGGTCATGGGAATAAGTGCTTCAGGCATAAAAGTAACATTATGGAAGAGATGTCCCTGCTCCGAGGAGCTTACAATCTAATTGGTAGGTAGAACATACAGAGACAGTAGGAGGGAATTCTGGTAAGTGTGTCTGCAGGGGGCCAAGCTTTCAGGTGTCCAGTATTATCCACAGTGCTATTCATATGCTTCTTTAAGCAAGTGTGTCTTAAAGTGGGTCTTAAAGGTGGATAGAGAGGGTGTTAGTCGGGTATTGACGGGAAGGGCATTCCAGAGGTGCAGGGCAGTCAGTGAGAAAGGTTTAAGGCGGGAGAGGGCTTTAGATACAAAGGGGGTAGAATGAAGACATCCTTGAGAAGAACGCAAGAGTCAGGATGGTGCAAGCCGTTGTAATGATGTATATGCATTTATAAACCAGTAAAGCATTTGCACGAGACAAACTTTTAAATTACAAGCAACAGGCATGTTGTGGAGCACTTCTTCTTTCTGGTTGTACCACAATTCCACAAATGATGAGGCTGCGCTCGTCTGTCCACTTTCAAATGTCTGTCAGGGCTCCTTCCTCCCGCAGCTCCTCCACTCTCCGGTGATTAGCCAGGACAATAGTCATCCAAAAAATACAAAACAGTAGGAGCGCAGAGAGGGCAAGATGTAAGACAATAATCCACTTTTATTGACACACTGAACACTTAACTTACAATCAAGTGCTGCTGCATACACAATAAGGATCCCACACCTGTCCATCACTCCCACCGTCCCAGCCACTACACATATCTCCTCCCTATGCACCGCGGGTCACCGCCGGATACAGAAACCGGAAGTCAACCCACTGGTTGACTGGAGGATAGGCGGGATGTCTTGTGATAGTGCAAGGCTTAGCTATGGCCGAGCACTTAATGCGTGACGTCTAAGGGGGCCGTCTGGGTTAGGGATTCCTCTGTCGAACAGTTATCACACTCTGTATGAGACGTGTGAACCTGTAAGTATAGCAGACCCTCTACGCGTTTCACGCTCATTAGCACTTCATCAGGAGTTGATGGGGCATGTCGGGAGGTAGCCTTATATAGGCTAACACCCCCTAATTACTCCTAATGTAGAAAACATGTATAAACATGCTTAAAACATATTCTAATGGTAATACAACACTAAAAACATGCTCTTCACATGCTTAAACCTATTAAAACACTCTAAAAATACTCTAAAATATTAACAAATACAATAGAACCATTTTAAAATACATTAACAATTAAAACATAAAGAAAAATTCATTATGAAAATCTCATGGTAAATGCAATCCTACTTGAAACACATCTGCACATTCATTAAAGGTAGCTAGTCCTTACTACCTCATCCTATTTATAATCATCCAACCCATTTAGTTATCCTCAAGGAATATATATTTTTTGTGTTGTTTTTATTCTCTATATTCCACACATTTCCCCTGACTATTAAGAGGGTTTACATGATTACCAATAAAGAGTATATATATATATATATATATATATATATATATATAATATATCAAAGCACCTTACCAGGCAGACCAGGAGATCCACGTAACACAAAATAAGGAAGAGACAGCACTCAGGGTAATATCACAAGTAGAATTGTATTCAAAAGCAGACACAGTCACCGACGTTTCGGTCCTAGGGACAGGACCTTTATCAAGGGAGTGCTCACGGTGCAGTGACTCCCACAACCTATAAATACCCACCTCCAACCAAACAGTTTAATCAATTAATCAACATTAAAAACGCACCACCTGTGCAGCTGTAGCCATCTCCGTCGCGTGAGGGGATGACGTCACTGCAATGCTTCTATCTCCCGCGCGGTCAACAGTAAGGAGCGTCTAGAAACCATGGAAACCCCACACTGGCAGAGCTCTTCTAGTGCGCATGCGTGGCGCACGTGTCCCGGCTGCTAAGCAGTAATAGACACAGTGAGGGAAGAGGGGGGGGGGTCACTAGGTGCTCCCTCCACCGGCCGACAAGTGTGGAGGGATTGTCGTCATGAACTACATCGATTACAGAGCTGAGATTGAGAGACAACTCATGGATAACAACTACTATAAAAAATTACAAAAGGATCCTACACCAGTTTATAAGAAAGAAATAGATTCCATCATCAGACTTGGAGTGAATAATTCCTGGATCTCCGAAGAGACTGGCTCCTTTCTGTCCCAGGACTATCCCCTGGTTCCAGTGATTTATCTACTGCCCAAAGTACATAAGTCCATCATAAATCTGCCAGGCAGACCAATTATTGCAGCAAGTGGGTCTCTCTGCCATCCACTCTCTCAATTCGTGGACTTTCTTTTACAACCTATTGTCATGAATATAGCATCATTTGTCAAGGATACAATGGCCTTCATCAACAAACTGGGTACTATTACTTTTGATATCACCGAGATGTTACTGGTGATGCTGGATGTCTCCAGTCTCTACACCAATATCCCACATGGTGAGGGACTGGAGGAAATCCGAGAACACCTCTCGAACCACTCTGATCATGACGGCCCACCTACTGAGTTCGTTCTGCTTTTAATTGAAGTTATTTTGCACAAAAAATTCTTCAGATTTGAACGTGATTTTTACCTTCAACTCACAGGAACAGCCATGGGCTCTAATATGGCCCCTGCTTATGCTAACCTTTTTATGGACAGGTATGAACAAACACATCTGTTGAATGATGCACCCTTTGCTTACAATATTGTCCACTACACCTGCTATATTGATGATATCTTCTTGATATGGGGAGGAAAAGAGGACGAATTATTACAATTCATTTCGTACCTCAACACGATTCCATCCACAATACGCTTTACGGCAAATTACAGCTTGGATAGGATCTCATTTCTTGACATAGTGGTGTACAAAAGTGGCGGATTACCTGCCACAGAGATCTTTCAGAAACCTACTGATAAAAATACCCTGCTCTGTGCAACGAGTAATCATCTGGAATCTCTCAAACGGGGTCTCCCCTACTCCCAGATGCTGAGGGTGAAGCGGATCACCAGCGACCCTAAGCTAGTAGAGCTTGCTGTTGGGAGAAACTGTTTCATTCTATGAACTGTGTTACAATCATATATATTTCCTTTTTTGGGGGGGGCTAGTAAATACCGCTTTTTTATCTTATACTGTTTATTGGAAACATCTGGTTATATTCTGAAATGGAGGAAACAATAGAGGAAGATATTGCAGTGGAACATAATGAAACAAACATGACTTATGTGCAAAACTGTGCAGATAATACAGGGCGCAAGAAAAAAGCTGCACATGTATTTGAGAATACTACTTCTAACATCTGTGAGGATGAAACTGATCTAAATCTATATTTTTTTAAATTGGAGAAGGCATTGTCCCTAAATGTTCGTTTATGGTGGGACATTACAACTTTGGACAATTACCTAGTTGTTAAAAGAATACCCAGAGGGCTGCACATTAAAAAAACACCTTCCTTTGGTTTTCCCTCAAAGGAATTTGAAAAAGAATGGATTAACATTCTGAATGAATGCTCAGAGAAACTTATTGAGCGTATTATTAAAACCAAAATTCAAGAAAGGAATGTTGCTAAAAAGAATATTAAAGACCTACAGTCCAATCTAAAAACATATAGGGACATGGGCAACTTTGACAATATGGATAAAAATCTCTCCAAATCCATTAATGACATTGAAGAAACAATCATGACAAAGAAACAGATACAATTTGACAGAGACAGGATTGACTATGAGAAAAACCAAATTTATGTTTGGCAAAAACCACCACCTTTGAGGATGAATTATCAACAAGATCATGCACAGAAGAAGGATGCATATAGGAGACCATCCTATCCTAGAAAATCAACGCCAAAAAAGTCAATACTGAAGAATAGAACATCAGGAACTTCAAGTATGTCAGATGTTTCAGATTTGGAGAATCGTACATCAGCTGTCTCATTTACTACAGATGAAGAAACTGACAGATACAGTGACCGCACAGACGCAGAAGACAGGCGCAGAAAAGACCCTCCACGCTATCAAGAAGCGGCGTCAACATCATATGATCTACGGGATCTTAGGGAGTCAAAAAACTCCCAAAAAGGACGCGGCGCTCGCCCAAAAGAAGGGCTGCTAAAGAAAAGGAAAATGGATCATTGATCGTGGAGAGCAATGTAGTGAACATTTCAGGGATCGATTTGCCAGAGGGGGAACTGAACATCCTTAACAAAGGCCTCAACTTTGCTATTCAGGACAATTTTGACTTGTTTATCACGGTGATAGATTTGCAAAAATTCATTCGTAAATTATCATTAAAAAAGTTTTTCCATTCCAGGCAGCCTGCCGTGGGCGTTGCACCTCCGTTGGATGCCCCAGACGACCTTGTTCTGGGTCCCCCGACCGATGGGCTCACTGACGGTAGGCTGTCCTTCAGAGAACATACTGTTATACAGGATATGGAAGATTTATATGCTTAACAAGATAACATAGATATACAAAATATAGGGGTTGAAGATCAATTTATATTTCTGACTAACAGCAAACATACATCTTTCAGGATTAAATCTGTATTTTGTCCGTCATTTGCTAAGGGTCCCCACTTGGAGACATATGAGAGACTAGTGGAAAGAGATCTGCAACTTTTGGCCAAAGGCTATAATTTCTCAATTTCAGAACATACTGCACCGACACACTTTATTCGAGCAAATACCCAGTATGTACCTGGCAGATACCTGGAATGCGCCGCTCCTCACCTCTGACAAGCCCCGTTGCGTTTGCCTTCCCAGCCTGGGTTCATGCCTGGCTGACGGGCGGCTGATTTGTTAAATGATAATGATTAGGATTTAATAGGCTGCAATGCTTCGCGTGTCTACCAGATGGCATAAATTCATGAATTGTAATGCAGTATATATATATATACTGTGCAGTATTGCAGCCAGCGGGAATAAAATGCTTCAATCCCTGCCTGGAAAATAACCCAATGCACTCGGGCAGAGAACAGTCACAAACCTCAATACACCCGGGTATACCCGAATTCGTGGGACTAGCCGAGCTCGAATAAAGTGTGTCGCCAGTGTAATAACTTGTCAAAGGAAGAATACCAACATCTTATCACCCTAAAGAATAGGGATGATATAATAATAAAAAATGCCGACAAAGGGGGAGCTGTAGTGGTTCTTAATTTTAAAATGTACCACACTGAGGCCCTAAGACAGCTTAACAACACTGAGGCGTATTGCAAACTCACTACAGACCCCACACAGATGTACCTCAAAGAAATTGAGAAACTTATAGATCTGGGTAGGAAGTTGCGAGTTTTATCCAAACAAGAAGCAGATTTTCTTTTCAATCCTTTTCCCACCATACCTATATTTCACCATCTCCCAAAGATTCATAAGTCACTTATATGCCCTCCGAGTCGACCAATTATATCTAGTATTGGATCTTTGGGAGATGGTGTATCTAGGTATGTGGATTTCTTTTTGCAGCCATTAGTCAGAAAACTTCCCTCATTTTTGAGGGACTCTTTTGACTTGCTTACAGACATTGGACAGATCACATGGTGTCACTCTTTTTTTTGGGTAACACTAGATGTGACTTCACTCTATACCATTATTGAACACTCTATTGGTATAAAAGCGGTTAGTCACTTTCTTAATTTATCTAATCTTCACTTGGCAAAAAACACGTTTATTTTGGATTGTGTTATGTTTTTGTTGCAACACAATTATTTTTCTTTCAATGACCAATATTATTTACAGACACAGGGTACTGCTATGGGCACGTCATTCGCACCTTCTTACGCTAATTTATTTATGGGTCTATGGGAAACAATTCACATTTTAGGGGATAATAATCCTTACAGAAAGCACATTAAATTTTATCGTCGCTACATTGACGACCTACTTCTTATTTGGTGTGGGGATTCACAGACTCTTTCACTATTCCTTGACTATATCAATGCCAATGACTGTAATCTCAAGTTTACATCTACTACTCATGACCATCACATTGATTTTTTAGATCTGCATTTATACGTTGATACTAGATTACAAATACAAACTGACGTATATAGAAAGGAGAATTCTCGCAACTCCCTATTGAGAGCCAATAGTGCACACCCGAGACCACTGCTCAATGGTCAGTTCTTACGACTCAGAAGGATTTGTTCAACAGAAGAATCTTTCAATACTCAAGCCGAGAATCTTAAACTAAGATTTAAAACTCGTGGATACTCAGACAGTGTTCTGGATGATGCACTCTGCAATGCAAAACGTCTTAAAATGTAAGGAGGCAAGAGTCACGCCGCCTACGGCGTGCTCCTCACTCACCCGCGGCTCTGTCTGGGGCTCCCGCGGCTCACATGGATGTCTCCCTCATGGCGCCGAGCTCCGTTCCTCTCATACGCGCGCGCGCACGTCAGGTCTCCTCTTCTGCCCTCGGTTCAGGGCGTGGGACCGCGCACGCATCCACAGGCGCTGCCACACGGAGGCGCGGCCACACAGGGGTGCACCAACCTTTTAAAGACACAGTACACTTTTCCAATGCCACAATACAATTCACCAATTCTTCTAGGATTTATAACTCCTCCTCCAGGAACTCATTTAGACTATCCCTGTCTCAGCCTGGCCCATTCACACACCCCCATCTTGCTACTCGGCCATTGGTTCCTCGTACCTACATATACCCTCCAGTTTCATTAACTCGTCGGCTGAGCATAGAACCAGTTGTTCTCATCACTCTCTGCCTCTCTAGTTCTGTTTCACAGATTTCCTCGTGTACCGGACCGGCTTCTGCTACGTCTTCCTGCACCTCTGGCATCCCGAACTCGGCATACGGCATCACGACTCTCCTCATCTCTGGCATCCTGATTCTGGCTTACGGTAAACGACAACGTCTCTCTCTCTAACCCTGGACTTAGCTACCGCACCCTCTACCATCCGTACCTCTCCTACCCCGATCCCGGAATCCCATACCACTCTTCAATCAAGACGTGCCCTCGTGGCTGTGGGTGGCGTAATAACATTTCCCACCTCAGCACCGCGGTCCCGTCTCGTTTGTGGTGAGCAATCCTGACATAAAAGAGCAGATCTCTTAGATAGATCTAGAAATAAAGAAAGAACGAATAAGAGTTATGAAAAAGAGACACCTCTATTTATCACGACCTACTCTAGACAAGATGGTACCATCAAATCCATTCTAAATAAACACTGGGGGATACTTACATTGGACAAAGATCTAGACGAATACACTAAATCCAATCCCAGAGTAGTGTACAAAAAAGCGAAGACATTAGGTACCCATCTTTCACCGAGTATGTTTAAAACCAAAAATACTACAAAAAGTACCATTCCCAATGGGTTCTATAAATGTGGATCCTGTAAACTCTGCAAACATGCCTTACCAATTAAATCCATCAAAAGTGTACACACGGGTCAAAAATATAAGATTAAGTCCTTTTTGACTTGTAATAACAAATTTGTGGTGTACATCCTGAGGTGTCCATGTGGTTGCAGCTACATAGGAAGAACTATTAGACTTTTGAAAATTAGGTTCAGTGAACATATCAGGACCATAAGGAATAAGGATGACAAATTTCCAGTTGCTAGACATTTTAATCATTGTTTAATGGGTTCAATAGATCACTTAACGTTCAGTGCTATTGAACATATCCCGAATCATCCAAGAGGTGGAGATAGAGAATCTCTTCTCAACTGTCGGGAAATGCATTAGATTTATACCTTTGGGACTTTGATGCCCAAGGGTATGAACATTGACTGGGAATTGAAACATTTCCTCAAATGAACTTCTTATGATATGTGATAATACTTAATATGACATTGTTCATGTTCCTTTCTCTCCCTTTTACCTTTCCCTTCCCCTCCCCCTCCACACACTCCCCCCTCCCCTGCTCCCCCACCACACCCAACACCCCCCCCCCTTTCCTTTTCCCATTCTTTCCCACTCATTGTTGGGATATTGATATTAATTGGTTCATTTTATGATACACATACATTGTTTCTTTTCTGTATGACTATACTTATCATATGAATGGTTTATGGTTGAACTTAAGATAATTATGAATTATTCCTGAGAATCACTTATCGATATATTATAATCTCAAATTATATATATTTTTTCCCGTAGACTTAATGAATATACATATATCTACTGCATCTTCCCCTGCTATATACATCAGGCTATATTATGTGTCCTGAAAGATCCATATTACTATATGTATATACAGATACATCAGAATTATTAAGATTATCCATCCTACCAGATCAGTTTATTAGATTGCTTTTAATATGTTGTTTATGTCTTGTTTTTAACAGCTAATTTTGTCCATTCAGTGCATGCTTTTGTATCTCAGCATACACGGGCTGTGCTTCTGATTTAGGACGCCTCCCTCCCTCCCCGGCTTGAACGCGTCATCACCTAGGCACTGATTCCATTGGTATAGGGTCTGAGCAAATCGGATCGTAGTCTGACGATTTCACGCTACCAATTATGTACGTCATGAATCAGCTGGAAGTGGAGTGACTCCTATATCAGCTGCTGCAGACGCAGTCTGTAAAACATTCTCTTTGACAAAGGGCGATGGCCCGAAACGCGTAAGAGGCTTTTACATCCCATGCCATGATGTCTACCATGGAATAAAGGGTTTTTATCTATATATCGGTATCTAGCCCACTTATTTTGGCTTGCTGTGCTCCGTTCTCCGCGAGGAATTACATGCTGTACACCGTCCACGTGATGCATGCCGTGGGATCCACCGGACAGGAAAACTCTCCTACGTGAGTACCCCAGTTCATTCACTATGGCTGGGTGTCTACAAATATAAGTGTCTTTCTCCAGGGGGACATTATTATTGTGATATTGAGTAGTTAGAGATTTCTTTACTGACTTTACCTTTTTACACAGGTTCCCCACATTTTTAGGAGTTATTATATTAGACACGGACACATATGTGAACAGAGAGTGGTGGCTATCCCTGCCTGGCTTTATTCATTTATCCATCAGTTATATTCTAGATCATTATCTAGCAATACCCCACAGCTTAGCACGGATTTCTAGGAACCCTGCGTCCTAGTATCTTTTGGCTAAGCTAGTAGAGCATGCATTATGCAAAATGGCTAAGAGGTTCCTCGCTAGGAGATATTCTAAAACAGAAGTAGATGTGGCTCTTACCAAAGCCCGGGCTGTGGATAGGAAATCCCTCCTTACCCCGCACGCAGCTGAAATGGAGGCCAAATGTATCAACATTAGCAGCACCTACACAACAGCTTCCAATTTAATCAAACATAGTATCAAAAAGAATTGGAACATTCTGGGCAATGATCCCAAAATAGGCAGCGTTTGCCAGGTACCACCAAGGATGTGCTACCGTCGGGTAGGAACCTGAGGGACTTCCTGGTACAGGCTGACCCGTCTACCAAATACTGTATGCACCTGCAACTACATGGCTACAAAAGAAGCCTTGTGTATATAAATGCCATGGATGCATTAATTGTGTTTTTTTACAGACTGGCCAATCCTATGCCCATCCCATGTGTATTGCATAATGGGAAACCCATACACATTAAGATGTCCATGAACTTTGAGACTCGGTTCGTTGTTTACTTCATCAGATGCCCATGTGGGCTTTTCTACATAGGCCAAACTAGCCGTATGTTCAAAGAACGCATGGCTGTCCACAGATCCACCATTAGAAAAGCGTTAATGGACAATAACACAGAGGAGGATTATAAACTGCTTCCGGTGGCTAGACACTTCAGACAGCAGAAACACAGTCTGTCAACACTGAGATGTATGCCCATCCTACAAGCCATCACCTCTACCCATGGTGGGGACCGGAATAGGCTCCTGCTGCAGCTGGAGGCTAAAATGATTCATGATCTAAAAACTATGTCCCCCTTTGGCCTCAATGAGGACTTCAGACTGGGGTGTTTCATCTAAGTCTATTCATTTATTGCATTGTCTCTCATATGTGCTTACTGTGCTGGATTTCGCATCAGTTGACTGTTTTTTTTCTATTGCCCTTATCTGCTTGCATTAGTCCTTTCCTTAATTTTATAGGTTACCCTTGATATTGTGTCTTGCATCCCTTTTCTCCACCTCCCTTCCCAGTTGTGTCCTTTTCCCTTGTTTTAACACCGCCCTTCCCACTCCCCTCCCCCTCCTTCCCCCTACCCACCAAGCCCTCCCCTCCCTCCTTCCCTTTTGTTTCTTTGTTCGTTTCCCTCCCCCACTTACAGTAATAGAACAAGGTAAGAATCAAAAATCCAGCCGCTCCATGATACAAAGAGTAGGCACTCACCAGCAAAAAAGAAAGAGAAAGCGCCACAGTAGGCGTGAAAAATGTGGGAGAGTAGTTAGTACTGTCTTTTTTTTTTTTTTTTATGTAGTTCATTAAAGTATACCTTTTTAACCCCTTTTTTGCTGGTGAGTGTCTACTTTTTGTATCATGAACGGCTGGATTTTTGATTCTTACCTTGTTCTATTGCTGTGAATGAGAATCTGCTTCACCACCGGATGCCTGGAGGAGACGCTTTTGGCAGCATCAGGGCAGCTGCAGCAAGAAAGGATGATCAAGGCGGCGTATCATCGTGAGTAAAGGGTACTCCACGCCGGGCATAGCCAGGGTAAGGGGGACGTTAGTGACAGCACCTCACAATTGGTTGCCCCCCCTGTGTCCCCTCCTTGTCACCATTATCTATCTGAACACAGAAAGCTGCAGCCCCTTAATCCTTTATTTTCCGGTGTCAACTCCTATTATCACTTTACCACTGCCTTAAGGCTTTATTTCCAACCTCCTGGAGCTTTCACACGGTTTTTTCTTTGTTCCCCACTTACAGTAGCCAAGATGTACTGTACTCTGTGACATTCACATCCACTTCTGTTGTACTTTGATGCTGCCATGCACAGTTGCCTCTTACTCCTGGCGCTGTTATACAGCCTTCACGGAGCACCTAGTGACCCCCCCCCCCTCTTCCCTCACTGTGTCTATTACTGCTTAGCAGCCGGGACACGTGCGCCAACCATGCGCACTAGAAGGGCTCTGTCAGTGTGGGGTTTCCATGGTTTCTAGACGCTCCTTACTGTTGACAGCGCGGGAGATAGACGCATTGCAGTGACGTCATCCCCTCACGCGACGGAGATGGCTGCAGCTGCACAGGTGTGTGCGTTTTTAATGTTGATTAATTGATTAAACTGTTTGGTTGGAGGTGGGTATTTATAGGTGGTGGGAGTCACTGCGCCGTGAGCACTCCCTTGATAAAGGTCCTGTCCCTAGGACCGAAACGTCGGTGACTGTGCCTGCTTTTGAATACAATTCTACTTGTGATATTACCCTGAGTGCTGTCTCTTCCTTATTTTGTGTTCCGTGGATCTCCTGTATCTTCTGGTCTGCCTGGTAAGGAGCTTTTCTGTATACCTCATTTATGGGACAAGCACCTATTTACATCAGTATTAGTGTGCCATCTGTTGTCTTACTATATATATATACCATAATACTGAGTTAAGTTATGGTGAGTAAAAAAAGTGACAAAAACCCTCCACAGGAAAGCAAATATGCAAATACAACTGTATGCTCATCTGCATGTCTTAGGCAGGTCTGCAAACCCGCCTTTCCCCATCATCACCCAGCATACAGCACTTCCACTGCAGCAAGGGATTCTGGGAAATGACATGCAAATGAGCACACAGTGTCACTTTTTGCCTCAAGCTTAAGCCTATAGGGAACCATGTTAAAAATGGTTTTTGAGGCAAAAAGTGACACTGTGTGCTCATTTGCATGTCATTTCCCAGAATCCCTTGCTGCAGTGGAAATGCTGTATGCTGGGTGATGATGGTGAAAGGCGGGGTTGCAGACCTGCCTAAGACATGCAGATGAGCATACAGTTGTATTTGCATATATATATATATATATATATATATATATATATATATACACATATATACACATCTATATATTAACTAGCAACAAGAAATTAATTTGTAACTCAATTAATACCTTATTAAAACAGATTATTTGATATTACGCTCTCTGGTTGTATCACATGACAGCTCCCCCTGCCTCACTTCCAGTGACCCTCTCTCAATGATCTCATTATTTTCCTGCAAGATAGGTTTGACACCTTGATAGAGGCCTATCGTTTATTGCACAACAATGCCTCCTAAACACCCCTTAAACATGATCCGGTTGAACATTACCAACTATTGTTTAGAGAACTTCTTATGGGTGCTTATGGGTATTGGCCTCATCAGTCCCTCAGAGTTTAAATATTTATATTTACAGCATCCGAGAATACCTGTCATCTACTACAGTATATCCCAAAAATTTACAAAAAACTCTAGACAATCCTCCTGGCAGACCAATAGTCTCGGGGGTGGACTCTATGACATCAAATGTGTCCCACACATCAAATGTAGACCACTATCTAAAACCGCATGTGGTCAAACTAAGATCTTATTTGAGGGACATTTTGCATGTTGTTGACTCCACCTCCGAGATTATTTGGAAAAACACCTACCTTTGGGCTACATGTGACGTGGCTTCACTCTATACATGTGCTAAACATCACAAGGGTATAGGTGCAGTCAGACACTTCTTGGAAATGGACATTACATTATGTGCTACCCAGAGAGAGTTTCTTCTTTCCAGTATATAATTTATATTGGAAAATAATTTATTTTTTTATTTTTTTACAGACTTGTGGTACGGCCATGTTTGGGGAGGTGCTCGGCTGGGGGTGGGTTTGGTGTTCTATGGCCGGTACGTAGATGATCTGATCATTGTGTGGGCTGTGGATTAAGAGGAATTCCACTATTCTGTCCACATTCAGCAACAATGATATGGATCTCAAATTCACTTATCACATAGACCCTTACAAAATGTTTTTTTGGATTGGGAACTCTTGGTGTATGATGATTGTAAAATCTGCACAAAAATGTATTTTAAACCTGTGTCCACCAATGGGTAAATACACTCATGTAGCAATCACTACAGGAGATGGTTGGAAAACTTTCCAAGAAGTCAGTTTCTGAGGATCAGGAGGAATTGTTCGTCAGAGTCTGATTTCAATATCCAGAGTCAACTACTAGATAGTAGGTTTTTGGCTAAAGGATATGGTAGGGGACAGGTACTTGAGACTCTAGAGTCGGTGAAACAAATGGATAAGGTTTGTCTTTTAGAACAATCTCGGAACAAACGGGTGAAACGCTGTGGTACAAATAAGAACGCAAATTTGGTTGATTCATTACATGAATTCCCAAAGTTCACTACAAAGTACAACCCATGTGCACACCTGATTAAAAAAGCTCTAAACAAACATTGGAGAATCTTAACGAGTAACCCCTGTATTGGTTCAAAATTGCCCAAGCAGATTCCAGTGGTTTTTCAAAAGTGCTAGGAATATGAAGACCATCTTGGCGCCCAGTAAATTGATATCAGTTAATTTATTATTTTTTATTTATAAAATATTTTACCCGTAAGTAATACATTGAGAGTTACCTCTCGTTTTCATGTATGTCTGGGCACAGAGTTAAGACAAATAAAACATGCACAAAATACACAGCAATTGGTTAAAGACACCTCACATAAGGTGCAAGGATAGCAGGCTCACTGACCATAAATGATTAATAAATGGTTAACTCATATGGTCTTCACAGTTACACCCAGGATACTGCAAACACTACATTAAAAACAGCTCCAAGTAGGAGACTGACAACATTGCGCGTCCAACGCGCGTTTCCCTCCAGCAAAGGAGCTTCTTCAGGGACAAGTACTTGTCATTTATGGTCAGTGAGCCTGCTATCCTTGCACCTTATGTGAGGTGTCTTTAACCAATTGCTGTGTATTTAAACCAGCACTGCTGTGTTTGGAAGATCTATAATACAGCTATTATACTATCACATGCCAACGCTATTGTTCAGACTAAATCTCTATGTTAATGTGCAAGGGAGCTATATTTAGCAATAATAGGATATTAAATCCTGTGGCCACCCACCTGAATATATTTATATACAACTCTACAATTGGTCTCATCGTTGCCCCAGAGGGGTTAACACCCGATTCATAGCATTCCCTGTCTTTAACATCCCATCCTATCAACTGGTACTGGGATAGTATGAATAACTTACGACACGATTGCTTAATAGCTATGATTTAATACAATTTTAATTCACATCACACGTTACTTTGGTAATATATGTTTTAAGGATTTATTAAAAGTTAATTTTTACACTTGGGTGGTGTGCATTTAAGTGAATTCTTTTGGGGGCACATTCATTTTGTGTTTCCCCTTCCCCTTTTCTGATTCACTTTCAGTTCACAGTTTGCACCCACCTTCTGATTACCTCACTTATGAATATAAATACTTCATTCAATTAGTATGGTCCTGTGATCACTCCCCACTCTTTGTTGTTTCGTTCTGTGTCAGAGATATGCGCACTCCAGGAAGTAATCCAGATCTCGCGAGAGGGAGGTGCCCGGCGATGACGTCAGATCACTCGCGCGGGAAAGAGCCATTCTGTTTCCCGCTCGGCTTGGAGAAGGATCGTGGGGAAGATGGCTGCCGTTCTGAAGTTGTGGACGGAGCTGCTCCGCGATCCCGTCCCTCTCCCTTGGTCTTGGTAGGTCGTCTTCGTGCCAGATGGAGTGTGAGATGTGTGTTTAAGTCTTAGAAGGTTTCAAATGGAACACAGCTGCCTGGGACGGACTCAGTCAGTGTCTAGAGTCACGGGTGCCCCTGCGCCATTCTTGGAACGGGTTGAACCAGCTTTGTTCCCGGTGGGAGCGGGGCCATTCGAGTTGGTTGGCGGGGGGTGAGATGGACTTTGGTGAGATCTTGTAACGCCAATTTTTGCTAGGAAGCCCTCCTCGTCTTCTGGACTCCTCAGAGTATGTGCCACGCCATTTTTAATGGAAAGTAAGGCGCAAGGGAATAACCATCTGTATTTAATGTTGTTATCTCTAAGTACTTTTGTGACGTGAGCCAGAGCCTTTCTTTTAGTCAGGGTAGCAGGGGCAAGGTCCTGGTAAACCTGGAATTTGACTCCTTCGAACTCCAGAGATCTTGCTTCTCTGGCAATCCTGCACACCTCTTCTTTGGTGCGATAGTGATGAAAACGGGCCACAATATCTCTGGGGGGATCGCCTTTTTGAGGCTTCCTGCGTAAAGCCCTGTGGCACCTGTCCAAACGTATTTCAGATTCTGGTTTATCAGGGAAGAGGTTTTCAAGCCAGTTATTCGTGAAATCCTCTGGGTCCAGGATGCTTTCAGGGACCCCCCGCAGTCTAATATTACACCGTCTGTCACGATTTTCTGCATCTTCCACTTTATCTTCTAGCAGTCTAATCCGATCATTTAGTGTGGTAACTTGATCTTGTGTTTGTGATATGGCAGCGGTTGTTTCTTCCGTGGTTGTTTCTAGGGTGGCCGTTCGCTCACCCAGTGCGTCTACATCCTTCCTGATGGCCCAAAGTTCTGTTTTAAAGAATTTTTGCATTTTGGAGCAAAACTCTTTTAAATCCTTGCGTCGGACCATCTCTTCATCTCTGTCCTCCTCAGCAGTTCGGGATCCATGTTATTAGACCGCGCGGGAGATTCCGGTTTGTCCGGAGGAGTCACCCCCTTTCTCTTGAAGTATGTGGAGACCGGCTGGCTCCTGGTCCGCGCTGCTTTGCTGGATGCCATCTGTGGGTGTTTATGTTTATTATGCTGTGTGATATGCCGTGAAATATTCGTTTCTGCCGCTTTTATTTAAATTACAAGTGCCGGTGGGAGCGGAGCTCAAGCGTTAGTACTCCATTCTCCTCCACGTCGCGCATCAATTTAATTTTTAATAATAGTGTGCTGGAGCAGGGAGTCTCCTCAGCTGAACAGCATTGATTTGTGCCTCAGGAACCCCGTGCTTCCCCAGTTACAGGCCCCAGTATGGTGTGCCGGTAACTCATCCAGAATTTAAATCCCACGGTCAAGTGACGCGGACAATTTAAAAATGGCGGCGATACCGGCACCCCATACCAGGGCCTGTATCTTGGGAAACAGGGGGTCCCTGAGGCAGAAATAAAAGCGGTTCAGCTCTGGAGAACCCCTGCTCCCACACACTATAATAAAAAAATTAATTAAAGCAGCTTCATTACCTTAGTGGATATGAAATCTTAGATGAAATCTGCAGCCCCCCTACACCCTACACACACTGCAGCCACCCTACATGCACTCTTCAGGCCCCCCCCCCCCCACTTACAAAGCACACCCTGCACACAGCAGACACACAAACTTTTTTCCACAGTGTTCTCCTGTGCAGAGCTCTCTGCAGGCATGGTTGGGGAGGAGTCAGTGCCTTGCTGGTGTCTCATGTCCAAGAACCTCCCCTGATGAGAGCTGCTCTCACTCTGTGTGTATGAGAACTCAAAGCTGATTGGCTGAAAAACTTGGCAGGGTGCCAACAATTCTGGGCCATTATTGAATGGATATTTTAACCCATCAGAGAGCAGGGATTAAAATAATGCCCTACATTTAACATCTTTAGCCTGTAATTAAGTAATAATCCCCGAAGAACAGGGTATTACTATCCAATAATGCCATGGCTGGAAGTGTTGAAGGCCCGAGGCGAAGCCGATGGTCTTTACCCCAGCCAGGGCATTATTGGCCAGTAATGCACTGTTCTACGGGGATTATTACTATTATAGACTAAATGTAGACTTTTTTCATAAATAATTGACACTTTTGAATAGTTATATAGATTTTTTTATTAAAAAAAATAGTAAATACATTAAAGTACCTCTATATGCACTCACACTGCAGATACAGTATCTATATCTATAGATATAAATACACACGCAGCTGTCCCCCCACTCTACAAATGCGCACACACACACACACACACACACACACACACACACACACACACACACACACACACACACACACACACACACACACACACTGTGCAGCCTCCACATAAACTCTACAGCCCCCCTCTGTACACACAAACACACATTCTGCAGCTACACAAACACAACACACTGCAACTCTACGCACACAATTTTAATCAATCAGTGAGAAGGGATTTCAATAATCACAGAGCACAAAAACCGAATATCAGCTCATAAAGCAGAGTGGTGAATGAACGCAGGTAACACTCTGTATATTATTGATAGCAATGTCCTGTACGTATAAAAATAGGTGCGGGGAGAGGGGAGAAAAACCATGGGGTTAAGCAAGGTATTAGAAGCGGGGTACTTACAGAGAGGTTGGAATCCCACCAGGCTGTGTGACCCCCTACAAGGCTTCACCTTACCCCCATCTCCTTCCAAATGATGTGGTGTAGAGCCGCGCGCTCTCAAGGTGTCACCACTATTCTGTTCGTCCCGCAACAATAGTAGAGCCGGTGGTGTCCTCCGATCGAAGCAGTAACAGGAACAAAAAATGGTCGATTCGACTACCACTTGCTGTAGGACAAAGTTGGGGAACTCACCAGGGATGAAGATTAAAAAGTCTTTATTATAAACTACATAAAATGAACAAAACTCCTCCTCCCATGCGTTTCACGCCCACTATGACGCTTTGTCAAGGAGGGAGGGAGTTTTGTTAATTTTATGTAGTTCATAATAAAGACTTTTTAATCTTCATCCCTGGTGAGTTCCCCAACTTTGTCCTACAGCAAGCGGTAGTCCAATCGATCATTTTTTGTTCCAGGGATTTCAATAATGCCTGGAATGTACCTGCTTTAGCCTATAATAATAATACATTTATTTAATATAGCGATTTTCTCCCAATGGGACTCAAAGTGCTTCACAATTACAGTATAGTGCTCAGTACGCAGCACATAGGAATTTTACAGAAACAAGTAATTGCCCAGATGATCTTACACTGTTGTTTGTGGTGGCTGAGGCACAGGTGGATAAAGTGACGCCCAAGGTCAAAAGGAGCTGACACCGAAAATTGAACCATGTTTGTTCCCCTGCTTCAAACTCAGTGTTATTGTTTATAGAATCAGTGTCTTTACTCACTGAGCCACTTCTTCCTATATGATATGATTATAATAAATATATTAAATAACATTTCAATAAACATCATATTATATTTACTACTAGTAGTGATTGGCATACAGATAGAACCATCTACTCTCTACTACTAATACACTAGTCACTGTCAATAATCTACAGTTGTTGAACACTGTTAAATTACACTGCTATTAGGTACTGTGTAGAGGTTGGCAACACATACATTCAGCCCCATCTGACTTCTCTCTGCTAGTATATTTGCCAATAATTTCCTGTTGGTTTAATATTGTTACATTACACTGGTGTAGAGGAAATCATTTGATATACACCATCTACTAGCCAGTAATTTACAGTTGTTTTGTTAACACAGTTACGTTACATTGATGTTGGGTAAAGTGTTTGGCATACAGAATACAGGTAACAGCATCTACTCCTTGCTAGTATACTAGGCTAGCCACAAATGTCCTGTTATTTAGCACTGTTACTATACACAGGTGTTGCATAACATGTTCGGCATGCAGATAGCACCCTCTACTCTCTGTTAGTAATACACTAGTCAATAATTTTCAGTTGGTTTAACACCATTACATTATACCAATATTGGATAAGGGGGTTGTAAATACAAATCAAGTTTTTGCAAAATCAAAAACACAGTACATTTTTAGAACCAAAACTAATACACCAGCGCAAGTGCCTACCCTTATCCCGACACGCTTTTCACTGTAGCTTCTTCACGCCGGTTTGCTGATATTATTTACATCTAAAAAAAAATTGTTTAAACACCAAAAAATGTCAAGATCTATTATTTAATAAACAATTGTAAGGATAACTACTGAATCAAGGAGACTTTATTTCTCCAAGTCCCTTTACTGTTTATTGAAGTTGTACCTGAAGTTGTACCTGTGACATGAACAGGTTTTATTTTAAGCTTCATATCATAATGTTGTGCCACTTTATTTTATCCCCGGAAGCAAAGATTTTCAGAGGCCTCCTGCCGTGCTTAGAAAGGTCCAAAAGAACTTAAAAATAGACCAGCAAGGATATTTATGGAAATGCCGTTTCAAGAAGAAAGAAAAACTAATTGGTTTAGAGCTGTGATTGTGATATCTCCCTTATCTACAAGTTTCTGGTTCTTGCCAACAGCTTCTGTGAAAATTTCTTTTTTTTCTATTTTTGCTTAATTGTTCCATAGGTTATGTTATCAAGATTAATAAAAAAAATAAAGGTATCCCAATATATAAACTATGCAGTTAAAAATGGTATCCATAGCTTAATAAATGGGGGATCAATTACAGATGTAACTGCTTTCCCAGATGGATAAAAGGGAAGGGCAGTGAGAACAGCGCTAATGCTAAAAATAAAAATAGTAACACATGGGTGACTAACATAAATTATACACACTTTAAATGTTAAAGTGGGGGCAGCCAAGAAAAGAGGTTCATACAAACCATTACAGACATAAAAACAAAAAAACCGGCGCCTCCAAAAGAAAATATAAATAGCCTGACCAAATATAAAGTCCAATATGGCTGAGATGAAATCCAAAGTAGAATCTTCAATGAAGTCTCATGGAAAGACAGACAAACAAATAAGACAAAAACAGACAAGAAAAAAAGAGAAAAAGATCATAGTGCAACTAAAAACAACTTAAACAAAATATCACTGATATGATTGACAAGAGAATAATTACAAATGTAATGCAAATGAATAAAATATATTAAAAAACAACAAACACTTGAATGTTGGGCTGAAGACACTAATAGAGAAATGACATCCGGTAGGGATAAAATTGAAACCCTACTTACAGCAAAGCTGATACACGCCCGTAGCAAATGTCCTGGACACAGAACCAAAGCTCTGGTAGGTAGTTGGTGTTAAACAGCCTTGCAGAGATCCACGATGCCGGGAACTGCCACTGCTGACACACTCACAGATGTCCTGATGTGTGGGGGGTGCCTTAGGTAAAGACCTGGACCCGATGCTGCCGAGGGAATCCCTGAAGTACTACACGCAGACCGGAGGTCTCGCGAGGACACGGTGACGTCACCACGCTGCGAACAAGCAGGGAGAGTAACCGGACAAAGACCGGGGGACTCTGAGAGCTCAGGCTAGGTGAAGGGAGGACAGAAGGGCTACCGGGGGAGGATGTCAAAGTCTCAGCCAAATTAAAACCACCCTACGCGTTTCGTGACGTCAGTCACTTCGTCAGGGGCATGATGGGATTGTAAAATGCTAGCATATATATAGCATATATATAGTTTAGTGCTATAGTATAAATATACTAGCATACTGGCAAATACCCTTAGAGGAAAAGTCCAAGTGCAAAACAGCCTTTGCCACTCCCAAGGGTTTATACCAGTTTGTGACAATGCCATTTGGACTGCATGGAGCCTAAGCCACATTTCAGAGACTTATGGATAAAGTGCTGAGACCCCATAGGGCTTATGCCGCAGCTTACCTAGATGATATTGTCATTGATAGTAAACACTGGCAGGCCCATCTAAATAGGCTGAAAGCGGTCCTCAAGTTTCTAAGAGAGGCAGGGCTCACAGCCAACCCTAAAAATTGTGCCTTAGGTAAGGCAGAACTAAATTCTTAGGTTATGAAGTGGGAGGTGGAAAAGTAAGGCCACTGGCCGACAAGGTAGCTACCCTGAAAGAAGTTCAGACTCCCTGAACAAAAATGCAGGTATGCCCTCTGTTGGGTTTAGCAGGGTACTATCGGTGGTTCATTCCCAAATACTCGGAAGTTACGGCACCACTAACAGACCTCACAAAAAAGTGTGCCCCTACACAAATGGTATGGTCAAGGAAATGCCAGAGAGCCTTTGAGAAGGCAAAAAGTTGTCCATCAGAGTGTTCCGTCCTTAGAAGCTCAGACTTTAATAGGCCTTTGATAGTGCAGACAGATGCATCAGAGATAGGGCAAGTGGCAGGGCTGTTACAACAGTTTGAGGGGGTAGAACATCCGATCCTTTTTCTGAGTAGGAAATTGTTCCTGAGGGAAAAAAAACTACTCAGTGTTTCAGGAGTGCCTCACAGTAAAGTGGGCAATCGAGGCCTTAAGGCAGCGTTTCCCAAACTGTGGGTCGCGACCCGGCACTGGGCCACGGCACCAAAATTGCCGGGTCGCAGCAAGGCTGGCCGCGCGGTGTCTCCTGTCCCCCCTGCTCAATTTTTTAAAAATGCCGGCGATTTCCCCCTGCGGTCCCGCACGCTTGCGCAGGGCAAGCAGGGCCTGCTCCCTTCCTCCCCCCCCCCCCGCTCCCAATGTGGGACGGAGGAGGAAGTACCAGCTCCTCTGCGGCCCGCACGTTACGTGGGACGGAGGGGGAAGTTCAAGCTCCTACTGCGGCCCGCTTCCCCCTGCAGCCAGATTCCCCCCGCAGCCAGCTTCCCGAGCCCACCTCCCGTCCCCCCAAGCCCACCTCCCGTCCCCCCAAGCCCAGCTCCCATCCCGGGCAGTAGGGGATATCGGGGGCAGCAGGGGAAAGCATCCGGCGGCAAGGTAAGTCACCCCACCTAGTCACTGCCTCCCACCCAAGTGCCCCTGGTCCCCCTCCCACCCACCCAAGTGCCCCTGGTCCCCCTCCCACCCACCAAAGTGCCCCTGGTCCCCCTCCCACCCACCAAAGTGCCCCTGGTCCCCCTCCCACCCACCCAAGTGCCCCTGGTCCCCCTCCCTCCCAAAGTGCCCCTGGTCCCCCTCCCTTCCTCCCACCCACCCAAGTGCCCCTGGTCCCCCTCCCTCCCTCCCACCCACCCAAGTGCCCCTGGTCCCCCTCCCTCCCACCCAAGTGCCCCTGGCCCCCTCTCCAGTCACTCACATCCGTCGTTGCCTGTAATTCACTGTTTGTGTCTGTGTGGGTATAGGGGAGAGCGAGTGTGTGTGGGTATAGGGGAGAGCGAGTGTGTGTGTGTATCTGTATCAGTGTGTGTGTGTGTATCAGTGTGTGTGTGTATCTGTGTGGCTGCGTGTGTGTCAGTGGCTGCGTGTGTGTGTCAGTGGCTGCGTGTGTGTGTCAGTGGCTGCGTGTGTGTGTCAGTGGCTGCGTGTGTGTGTCAGTGGCTGCGCGTGTGTGTGTCAGTGGCTGCGTGTGTGTGTCAGTGGCTGCGTGTGTGTGTCAGTGGCTGCGTGTGTGTGTATCAGAGGCTGTGTGTATGTATCAGTGTGTGTGTGTCAGTGGCTGCGTGTGTCAGTGGCTGCGTGTCTGTCAGTGGCTTTGTGTGTGTGTGTGTATCAGTGGCTGTGTGTGTGTGTATCAGTGGCTGTGTGTGTGTGTATCAGTGGCTGTGTGTGTGTCTGTGCAGGCCCTATAGGCCAGTATAGGCGATAACATTTTTAGTGGGTCACGAAGGAGAAGTTCAAAAATAACCGGGTCACGGAAAAAAAAGTTTGGGAAACCCTGCCCTATATGTTCCAGAACACATATTGGCAAAATGGACCAACAATACTAGAGAAAATGACCAAATAAACAAATACATATAATAACATACAATTTAACAAATTGAATTAAAATACATTTAGGTACTACAGCAAAATATAATATAGCATAATACAGCATAATATAGCATCACCGGCAGAATCATGTAATAATGTAATAAACAGATGCTAGTAGAGAAATAACATTACTCCAAATAATTGGGGTCAATGGATATCCACTAGATGATACATATACAGAGATAATTATATTGATATAAAGATTCAGAGAGAGCAAAGTACAAATGACAACAAAGGGGGAAAGGTAAAAAAAAGGGGGGGGAGGGGGGGAGAGGGAAAGAAAAGGCAAAGGGAAAAGGAAGAGGGGAATGAAAATGGGAGGGAAACAATGGAAGAGGGAAAAAGTTTTGTTGGTCCATTTGCCCATATGTGGCGTTCACAGAGGCTGCTGCAGTGTATCTACACAGGACACTACACCAAAGTTATCCGTCACCGGGTTCCTGCATCTGGCTGGCTGAGTTTTACTCAAAAATGCTTTTTATTAAGCTATGTTTGTGAGTGTGCATTTTTTAAATCCTTGACTCCATAAATATATTGTTATACCTTTTTACGCTATGAGTGCGCCTGTTTTTTCTGTGTTTATATATATATATATATATATATATATATATATATATATATATATATATATATATATATATATATTACACACACACATGAACAAATCAGCTTAGTCTGAAGAAACGCGTAGGGACGTGTTGCTACTGTCATTTTACAAGTGCTCAGAATTAGTGCCAGTTGTATGAGTGAAGCCAGACCCTGTTCCTGTGTATTGGGACTCTATACCACGAAGGGAACATACATCCAAGAGACAGGAGTTGCCAGAGGAACCTCCAAGGTGTAACACTATCTAGAGAGGCGTGACCCAGTGGATCACAGGCGCTGTGATGGCGCCGCTGACGGACGCCACACATGCGCAGAAGCGGCTGGCAGTGGAGTCGTTCCCCCCACACGCTCCTAGTCCTTCAGCCTTCCACTGGCACACGGCACAAACCCGGGCGCAACCCGCGCGGCACAGGGGCTCAGTCACTCATGCCCGTGCCGGGCGCATGTACCCCGCGGTGGGGGGGTGCAGAATTTGCGTTCGAGGGGAGGGGGGGAGGGGCAGAATTTGCGTGCGAGGGGAGGGGGGGAGGGCAGAATTTGCGTGGGAGGGAGGGGGAAGAATGTGCATGCGAGGGGAGGGGGGGAGGGCAGAATTTGCGTGCGAGGGGAGGGGGCAGAATTTGCATGTGAGGGGAGGGGGGGGGCAGAATTTGCATGGTGGGGGGGGCAGAATTTGCGTGGGAGGGGGGGGGCAGAATTTGCGTGGGAGGGGGGGGCAGAATTTGCGTGGGAGGGGGGGCAGAATTTGCGTGTGATGGGAGGGGGGGGGCAGAATTTGCATGCGAGGGGGAGGGGGGCACAACACAACACAACTAGACATTCACACAACACAGAGAGACATTCAAACAACACAGAGAGAGACAAACTGACTGACACACACACTCACACACTGACTGACACACACACACTGACTGACTCACACTCTCACACTGACTGACTCACACTCTCACACTGACTGACTCACACTCTCACACTGACTGACTCACACTCACACACTGACTGACTCACACTCACACACTGACTGACACTCACACACTGACTGACACACACATGCACACATATGCACACACACTGACTGACACACACACACGCACACACACACACTGACTGACACACACGCACACACACTGACTGACACACACGCACACACACTGACTCACACACACGCACACACACTGACTCACACACACGCACACACACTGACTGACACACACACGTACACACACTGACTGACACACACACACACAAACTGACTGACACACATACACACACTGACTGACACACATACATACACTGACCGACACAGAGACATTCACACAACACAGAGAGAGAGAGAGAGACATACACTGACTGACACACACACACACATTGACTGACACACACACTGACTGACACACATACATACTCACTCACTGACACATACACTGTGAGATACATGTGCCGAGCACGCGCGTTATAAGTCAATTTCTGTGACAAAAGTCAAAGAAGTTTCACTTACTATGTGTGAGGGTTTGGGAGTCACGCCGCCCTCGGCGTGCTCCTCACTCACCTACAGCTCCGACGGAGATCCCCGCAGCACACTCTCATTCCCTCACCGGAGCGCTGGTCACTGCTTCACGTGGGCGCGCGCGCGCACGCCAGGACTGCACTTCTAATCTCGGGCTGGCGGCTTCACCCGGTCACGCGCACGCAAACCCCGCTATACGGAGGCATGGCCACACGGCGTCGCCTCAACCCCTTAAAGGTACAGCGCATCAAAACATTGCTGCAATCAAATGCACTCAGACTACTGGGCTTTATGGCTCCTCCCATGGGACTCATTCTGGACCTATCCCTGCGGTAGCCTGGCCCTTCCACACACCCCCACCTTGCTGCACTGCTATTGGACCCTCTCTCCTATATATACCTGGCAGAATCACTGACTCGTTGGCTGAGCATAGAACCAGTTGTTCTCACCTTTCTCTGCCTCCCTAGTTCTCTTTGCAGACTTCCTCGTGAACCGAACCGGCTTCCGCTACGTCTTCCTGTACCTCTGGCAACCTGAACTCGGCATACGGCTACACGACTCTCCGCACCTCTGGCATTCCGATCCTGGCTTACAGTAAACGACAACGTTCCTCTCTCCAACCCCGGACTTGGCAAACGGCCTTCCTACCAACCGTACCTCTCCTACCCCGATCCGGAACCCCAGACCAATCTACTCTCAAGACGTGCCAACGTGGCTATGGGTGGCGTTCTAACCTTTTCCCACCTCAGCACCGCGGTCCTGTCTCATTTGTGGTGAGCACATCCTTACACTATGCGCGTGCACAGCACACACAGCTTTTTTTTATTTGGTATATGCATTGTAATACATTACAGGGGAGAGAGGAGAAAGAGGAGAGAGAGGAGAGAGAGGAGAGAGAGGAGAGAGAGGAGAGAGAGGAGAGAGAGGAGAGAGAGGAGAGAGAGAGAAGAGAGAGAAGAGAGGGGAGAGAGGGGAGAGAGAAGAGAGAGAGAAGAGAGAGAGAAGAGAGAGAGAAGAGAGAGAGAAGAGAGAGAAGGTTAAATGTATTGTTTTTTTAATATTGTATGTATTGGGTAGGTGGGTTTATTGTATGCATTTGGGGGTGGGGAGGTTGTTTATATTTGAGGGGGTTGGGATTTTTTTTATGAATTTGAGGGTGGTAAGTTTTTTGGTATATATCTTGTGGAGGGGGAGGGAATGAGTGAGCGTGGGGTAATTGACAGAGGGAGAGGAGAGAGAGGGTGAGTGAGGAAAAGAGGGAGTAAGGCTGCGCGCTCGCTAGTAGTGAGCGGGCGGCGCTTACCGCGGTTACTTACATATATAGATATATGTAAGTCCCCGCTCATGCAGTGCTCGTGCGTGGGCACACACGCTCACCCCCGCTCGGCCCTTATGTAAACAAAAAAGACTAACTTTCTAGCGTGCTCCACTACCCGCAATGCCCCTCGCGCGCGCTTGCGTAAATGAGCGCTCTCAGCGCCAGCGGGGCCGCTGCCTTAGTGAGAAGCAGAGTGTAACGGATCAGGGTACACGCGCTTCCCAGCGGGTCCCCGTCACCTCTAGCCCCACGGCAGCCTCCTGCCCTGCTTCTCCACTCCCTCAGCATCTTACCTCCTCCACCCCGAGCCGTTCCTCCGCGGCGCATGCCGCATCTGCATGCACGCGATCGGGGAGCGCGCACGACAGCCTTACAGAAGGCGCGCGCGCCCGATCCTTTTACCTGCCCTCCTGTGCTGCTGGTGCCGCCCCGCATCAGCTGCAGGCCATTACGAGTCATCACACCCCTGCCTCCCTCCTGGACCTATCCCTGCGTTCTCTCAGACAGGCCTCTGCTCCTCCCCTTGTCTCCATTGGTCCTTCCTCCTTTATTACCCATGTCTTCCCGCTCCATCGTCGCTCAGCATAGCCTCTCTGTAGCTCCTTTGTGCAGTAACTTGTGCTTATCTCTCTGTTCCAGCTCCCTGTTCCTGACCCTATCTCTGTTTGGAGTTCCCTGGTTTGATCTCGGCTCGGCTTTACTACGTGTACCTCTCTACTCCTGGACTCTGCTCTGGACATCACTACGCTGCTCTCTCCTGCCCCTGACCCTTGGCTCTTGGACATTAACCCTCCGACTTCTGACACCCCGGACTCTGCAAGTATACAGTTAACCTCTTTCTGACCAGGCCCGGCAATGCAACTACCACACTCCGGGCACGCCCTCACTGCTGTGGGTGTGTTTTACCCTTACCCACCTCAGTACTGGGGACTGGTCAGATCTGCGGGCATACAGGCTTTACACAGAGGAGAAAAAGACATGCGAGGCGGGAGAGTGAGATGGGGTGAGACAGAAGGGAGAGAGAAATACATGGGAAGGGGGGAGAAAGAGAGGGGCTCGTGAGGTGTGAAATGGTTGGGGGGGGGGGGGCGGCGGGCAATACTACCGACACGGGGGGGGGCCTGCTTAAAATGTTTGTCCTGCGCCCCACGATTTCTGTTGGCGGCCCTGATAGTAACAAATGATTAAAAAAAATAAGAGGGGTGTGTGCCAATTACTCACATTCTAAGTCAAACTTCTTTGCGTTTTGTCACTGAAATTGTGTTTTGATTTGTCTAATTTTCATTGAATGAAAGACTTTTGAGAGTAACGGCATTTACATACTTTAAAATCCAAAATATACGTATCTTACTTTAGTTATCATAAGTCAATTATATCATGTATTCTACGTGATTGTATGGAAATTTCCACAAAAATATATTAAATAAGTTATACTTTCAAATCTCTTTCATTGAATTAAAAACATCACCATCGCAAGTACAATTTCTGTGACAAAACAAAGAAGTTTCACTTACAATGTGCATGAACAGCTGACACAACTTTTTTAATTTAGAAATTCAGATGTTTGCTACAGTTTCTGCAAAGATTATTATGCAAAAATGTTCACCATTTTATGTATGTATTCTGATGTGGGACATGTTGCTATAAAAAAAACAAGTAAGTTGTATTTAGGGGTACTTCACTCAATAGTATACAAATGGAATTGACCTTAAGAAGAAACAAAATAACAACATATAACTGAGAATGATTGAAAGATCCTTGTCCGGTATTTTTTTTGCACAAATTGAAGCAACCCAGCCTGCATTGATATATGAATAATGTAACCATGCATACTGACAGATTTGACAACATTTATCAGACAGGAGTATGCTGGCAGGAACTATAAGATTTCAAGTGCTGCATGATGTATTGCCGGTCCATTAAAGTATTTTACACTTTTATTAAAGAGGCTCAACCTGATGATAATTATCTAGTCAAAATGCCTCCCAGAAAAAAAAACAGATATAAAACTAAATTATTTTCGAAGACAAAATTATATATTTTTAAATTTGGCATTTTGATATTGTCATTTAATATTTACTGTTTGTATATATTTATAAAATTACTGAAAATCAATAAACTATTTTGAAAGGGGAAAAAAAGCACTTTGCCATGAGGATGGAGCTGACACCACACTCAATTTGAACTAACAGAGGATAAGAGAATAGATAAAAAATATATGTATCATTACCTCCCTGTTTTACAGAACACTAGGATTTATTGATATTAGGGATGCACTAACATATACAGCTCAACCCCGTTATAGCGCGATCTGCTACAATGCGGGCTGAGCGTGGCTCCCGAATTAGAACATCTCAAAATTAATTTTTTCCAAAAAAAAATCCCACATTTTTTTTCCCCCCAAAGCTTTATTGCGAACAAACGGGCATACACTTACTTACTTACTTACTTGAATATTCTATGAACCCACCTGGCCCATGTTGGAGGAGAATTCTTCTCCATTCATTTAAATAGTACCTAGTTCCTACTCAGCAGGAGAAGACATCTGCTGAGCATACTAACTACTGTAGGTGTCAGGGTTAATTCTAAATGTAAGGATATATGGAACTGGACATCTCACAAGCGTTTTGTTTAGAAGAACCGCCGGCACATCCGCCGCCCCTAGGCACCCCCCCCCTTTCCTTAACCCCTTTGGTCCCTGATTTTCTCTGCACTGAATGCCATCCTCAGAGTCTGCGCGCAGCAGGCTCTGGTTACAATGAGGCGGTGATGGGCATAGCACTGCTAGTTTGCGCATTACGGTAAATCCGAGGACCAGCGCACAGAGCCGCAGCAGAGCATCCCCAGCACTGGCCCAGAGACATGGAGCGGCCGGAGAGAGCCAGAGCCTCCCGCTCCCCAGAGACATGGAGTGGCCGGAGACCGCTGGGGAGACTGAGCACAAGATAGAGAAGGAAGGAGGGAAGGAGCCAGCAGCAGCGGAGGGAGCAGGTGGAGCGAGGGTGACGGCAGGGACATGAGAGCCGTGCTGCTCTCTGCCTTCAGGGGCTAAACAAGCTGAGGGTCACCCAGAAAGTGATGTACAAGCCCCAGGAAGAGAAGCTAAAGATCCAGGTGAAAGCCTGGTCCGGTACCCCTTACCAGGGAAAGTGTTAGTGCGCGCGTTCCTCACATGCGCTCTCCAGCATGCCGAGTCTGATACTTTTACTGATCGCGGTGGCAATTTTGTTTTTTTTGTTAACGCGATCCCGGTTATAACGTGGTCTCATTCTGTGGCCCCCGAGCACCTCGTTGTAACGGGGTTCAGCTGTAAAAATCATGTTTCATACTGTATAACATTTTTCTATTAGCAAATGTATATGTGATATGATTTATACATACTGTACTGTAATAATGTTCTGGTTTAAACTACGTAAAGCTTTTGGCAAATAAAATGATAGTTGTACATAATTGCATAATTAAGCATGCAAATGACAATTCTAATATTATATCTGTCAATAAGTTTATTCTTGTTTATACATTCACAGATAAGAATAATTTAAAGTATGAATACAAATTTAACTTTAATAGTTATGCTGCATGTTCTGCATTAGGCATGTGACCCGCTCAATTGCTAACATTTTACTGCAGCAGTAGGACAGGGATGGCACACAAAGGAGCCAGCGCGGGTGAGAGGGCACAGAGGATGCACTGTTTTTATGATCTGTCTCCAAAGTTTGTATTTTGACCAAAATTGTAGCAAAAGGTTCACATTGCTTGGAATTTTACAAAATGAGGATTTGGTGCAATAATTCTGCCACAATACTATGAAACTTCACCAGAATTTCACAAAAAAGGCAGTATTGAAAGGGTTTATAAACACAAAAATAGGAGCGCATGAAAAAGAGAACCAGAGAACCGAGATTAATACACAATTCTTTATATTAAAAAACACAGAAAATGCCACAATAAATTGTATTGCAATGAGAGTCTATGACACTACATTCAAGGCGATCTAATAGATCAGAAAACGCCCGTGACACCCACAGAGGGCAGGGTACTATCACCCGATGTACTAAGAGGGAACACCCTAGTTGGTAAAGGGTAGAGAGCACTCAGTTGCCTGGTTGGTATAAAACAGATCTTGTATCTCAAAAAAATCTCCTAGTTGTGTTCTCGTGGTGTCCTGGGGCAGCAGCACGGAAGTCCGTCATCACGGATGTAACATCGCTGCGTATGGCGTCACCACCTACGCGTTTCGTGTCAGATGACACTTCTTCAGGGCATGGTCATGTGGTTGCTTGGTGATGCTTAAATACCTCTATAGATTGATGTATCAACCAATAGCAACCACTCCTAAATAAGGTGATACAACCCTCCAATCAGTATACTAAACATGACAATTGACAGACTAAAAACAAATGAAAATACTACATACAATTAGACAAACACTAGAAACATAAAGAGAATTTGTTTGTGCAATTCATAAAGGAAAGGGGGGGGTGCTAAATAACTAAAATATATAACCCTTGGAAAATATATAAATATAATAATAATTGCAAGAGATGGTGGATACAAATACATCCAAACCATCGCAGCTTGCATCAATAAACACAGGGGTCAGAGCTAAGCTCGCAGGACCCAAAAACTTAATATGAATGTTAATAATGATAATGTTATTAATTATACTCTACCAATGAAATATTAAAATTCAGTATATAAAATAACATATTGAATTCCTATATACAAAAATGTATGTATGGATATATATAAACTTACAAGAGATGAAATACCTTTGAAAATTTAATTTATATGTGCATCTCATCGCAGCTTGCATAAATTGTACCATGGTCAGCGATGAACTCGTAGGACCCTTATTTCAAACCTACTGTATATCAAAAGAACCCAGCATTTTTAACAATAATATAAATTCATCACAATAATACATCCTGTTTATATTAATGTACCTAAACATGGATTATATATGAAGATGAAAAAAAAAATTGTATAGAATATAATATGTAAAAATTATAATATATGAAAAGTATGAAGTAAAATATATAATAAATAAAATACAATCTAATTTCTCAAACGTAATAAATTATATTAATAACATAAATTTTAGTTATTAATGTTAAATAAATCCTGACTATAAACAGAAAATAGTAATAATAAACAACATGATGCACTTCATAAAACTCATACATTAGGCTTTTGTGATATTCAGTTAAATGTTAACTGTTCAGGATGGAATAAGTGCACATAATGTTAAACAGACTTTCCATAATCACATATAGTACCCCTCATTCATAGTACAGAAAAAGAAGTAGAGGGGCACTTTAGTGTGAAAAATAATGTAAAACATTAAAAGGTTAGTGGACAGTTGGCTAGGGATCACATATTGTTTGGTCTTATTTCAAAAATGGAGCCAATTCTATAAGTTCATTAAGTCCTCCAGGGGATTTACTACCCAAAGTATAAATCCAGTATTGTTCCTTCGGAGAAGGAAATTATCCCTATCCCCTCTCCTACTGTAGGGTCTCTGGGGATCACCTCAATACTCGAAAGCGAAAACTGTCCACTTTCCCATCATGGTGAATTAAAAAAATGCTGGGCTAGATTATGAATAGTTTTGCCCCTATCCAAATTCAATTGTGTATTTTTGATCCCATTGATATGCTCGCAGATACGCACTTTAAGAGCTCTGCTTGTTTTCCCAACCTATAAGAGTTGACATGGGCAATCTATTGCGTAAATACCAAAAGTAGTTAAACAATTTATAAACTGATTAACAATAAAAGTCTTACCAGTTCTATTATCATAGATCACTTTATCCTCTCATATATTTACAGATCACACATCTGCCACATGTGTATTGAAAGGGTTACATGACCTTGCACATTGTCAAAAAATTTTGACAAAGACAAATGGCAAATTTTTGCTGATCTGTGAACTTCAGCGAACAATGTTAACTCTATACACTACTCAGTAATTTATATTAGTGTATATTTTTACCGCTTTTGATACTAGAGGGGGGGGGGAAGTGATTGTGCCTAATTATATACTGTAAAGATTATAATCCATTTGTCTATCCTAGTGTGTGTGTACACTACCCTGTCAGTTTAAATTAATATAATTAAACCGATTGTCTTGTGATATATACTTTTAATAAGCAAAGTATTATACTTTCAGACCATGGGGAATATTCTCCAATCTTGGAATTTGCCGACAAGTGCGATGTGACACAGAAAGCCCTTCAATTGACTTCAATTGGACTTTCTGTGTCAGATCACACAGATTGTCAAAATCAGAGATTTGAGAATATACTTCTTCAGACAGCTTCAGATTAGTCATTAACCCATTATTTGCTGTTATATTAAGGGACAGGATTTATACCATCTGTTCCATCTACAAATGAGTGAACCGCATCAGCTTCAGTGGAACTGGCAATTGGAAATCAAGCCTACGAGCTCCGTCTTGGCAACGGCTTCCCATAGCCAGCCCATTGCCGCCCGCTGTGCGGGCGCCACAGGTCTGGTTAGTACAAAGTGTCTAATCCACTGAGAGCCCATACGCAGACTTGTTCCTCCACCCTTCCCCATCTGCCAGTTGTCCTGATACCTTGCTCATCTGTCTCTTTGCTCCGTCATTGCCATGCAGACCTCTCAGCTAATTACATTACCGGGGCTGTCTACATAGCAATGGATTACAATTACTATTACAATCCCTATTACATTGGGAACTTGGATTCTAAAACTTGGTCCCTAAAACATGGTCCCTAAAGCATGGTCCCTAGAACTTTGACCCTAAAACTTGGACTCTGCAACTAGGTTTCAAAACAGGCTCCTGCACTGTCTTTTAAAACCCAATTGCAGATCTTGCTTGCGGGGCAAAGGTATCCCATAAAGTTACATTAGCCTTCCATAACATACCATTTTTATGTACAGACGCATACCTGCAAATCATACACTATTTGCGGGTAAAATATCAGTACTCCCGGTATAACCGGTGAGCAACCTCTTACACCATTTTTAACCCTATTTGTCCACCAATATCCACCCTTAAACTTCTATTCCCAAAGTCCCGGTCCTGCAGCTATTTCCTATGAGGGAACCTAACCACACATGGCAACCCTAGCTAATAACCCTCCAGGGGACATTTCAATGGGAACATAGGTACAGAAAAACACATTACTAAACCCAAGAGATAACACTCATAGTTCTTTACACACTGTTTTTATGGGCAGCCGGGCTTCACCTTTATTATGAATGCCGGCGACCCCTACCATCACACGCTCATTAGGGGCTACATTCCAGTTCCCTTGCTGCTGAATGCCAAGATTAATACTAAAAGGAAACTTCTAAGTGGATTCTCATCTAAATACACAAAAACAGTTCCATTTGACATTTTTGGCACCTATGCAGGTGACTCCTGATGAAACCTGCATACGTGAAACGCGTAGAGTGTAATCCAGCATTGGTTAGCAGAGGGACACATTAGCTGAGACTGGTCTGCACTACCTTTCCCGACTCCATGCTGTTAGAAGGCGCCTCCTGGAGACGTGACGATCGGAGTGACGTCAGAGGTGGGCGTATCCAAAGACATCTGTCTGCTTACAGCTCGATCTCCAGTCAGCCTGAGGGATTCCCTTCCAGACACGTGAGAGCAGGCGTCACACGCCACACAGATTGTGGAAGCAGAGTTCTGTTGGTGCGGATATTATATCCTAAATGAGTGATTATACTCACTGAATATCCAGCTTTTGAAAGGCATATTTGCACTATTTTGCTTGTGTTTTTCTTTCCACATATATATCTGCACTCCCCACAAACATCCTGGATACCTGCTCTTACCACCAGTAGTAGAGATGGGCGAACCTTTCTGCATCTGATCCGTGGCTCGTTTAACCTAAATCCGAAACGCACACCAAAATCCGTCTGTGGAATGGATACTAAAAAAAACGGGAGGAGGAACTTCAATTTAGTATATCTCCAGTTCTATATGTATCACCTCAAACCTCCCTCCAAAAAAATTAGGAACGGATGCCTGTGCTGGAAAAGGAGCACACCTGAGGTACCTTGGGAGATATGCTAATGTCTATGCAAAGTATATTTAAATTAGCCACATCCCACACTTCCTAAAAAGATTTACAGAAGAGCTGTATTGAGTTGATAGTGACTGGAATAGTCTGACACACACAACACAACTGGAGACTAAAGTTGAAGTCCTCCTCGACTTTGGATTTTTAAGAATCCGAACTAGGATTTAAGTCGGAAATCTGACCAGATTGGATTCAATGACGTATTCCAAAGTATCCATTGGTCAAATTTTTACTGATAGTAAAAAAAATATGAACCTGCTGTTTTAAGACTAATTGGAGGCTCAAAGGAACTGGCTGATCCGCGATGGATTCGGATTTACTGTTGCAGCGGCCGTAATTCGAACACTTCTCGCGTCATGTACATCGGAATCCCGATTTGAAACCGCGGGATGAATTCCAGTCTTCCTGCACTAAGATGCGAGCGCGGCGAGTGCAGAAAAACAAATGTGAGTGTTCTGGCTATTAAAACATGAAATTGACACAGTAGCACAGTACTATACACATTACAATTCATCCATTTTATTGCAAACGAAGAAACAGAATCCATGAAATTCAAACAAAACATCCGCGATAAGCGTGGGTGCCTGGGGCGATTGGCCGCGTTCATGCTGTGTGGGGAACAGCAGAGAACTCAAAATCGGGGCCGAGATTTGTTCGAATAACGGACGCTGCATCAGTAGGCAGAATATTCACAAGTCTTTAGATCTTAGTACCTAGGCCCTTACAAGAGGCAAAACCAACATTTCAGACCCATTGCCTATCTATTTTTCTAATAAGTAAGACTATTTTTATTTATTTTATGATCTATAATTTTTTTCTTTTTGCTATAACACAAACCTATCCATTCACAACTTGGTTTTTCTTTTGATGTTTTAGATGGCAGCTATGAGGACAATTTAGGCTTATACTGTAATATTGAAAACTAATAAGAAAACTTGAAGAAGAAACTTGTAATGATTCTCAATGCTATTTAATATCATAATTAACATTAAAAATATGTGATTGCTGAACTTGGACTCCTTAGAAGAGAAAATATCTCAAAATAAAAGTATATATAATGTTGACTAGTGTATACAGTATGTTAACATGTTGAGCTTACATAATTCCTGTTCTACTTGCATTTTGATGTCATTCAATGTGCACAAAAAGACAAGAATTCATCAATTATCATTGTATCTGCAAAATGTGAAGCATTAGGAAGCTCAAAAGCATGGGATTTCAAAGTATTACGAGATAATTAAATGTTACAATACAAGAAATAACATAGTTACCTTGAAACCATCAGTAGGTCACAATGTCCTAGTTTTAATGGGTACTGTTTGCAGATTTCAGTAATAGATCATTGAAGTGTGGTGTTGGCAAAGTAATAAGAAACCACTGCATGGAGTAATACTTTAAAAGTATGACTAAATGATCTAACCATGTATTTTCTATAATCATCAAAATAAGACGTGTCACTGTGATTCATAAAATCAGAGGCACTAAATTCTGTTAGCTTATTTATCTGACATTAAACTAAATTAATGTTAGGTTAAACGGCTATCCACTAAAGCAAATAACGTAACGTGCTACTTATTAAAAGATGGAGCAAGGGAAAAGGAGGAGGGGCAGGAGGAGAGGAAAGGGGGGGGGGCAAAAGAGGAGGGAGAGAGACCTATTTTCGTAGAGTCCCAAATATATATATTTGAGAGAGGTCCCGCTTGTGGACCGAAACATCGGTATTGTGTCTCTTCTTCCAATACACTTTTTTTGATCATTTCTGGAGTGCTGCCTGTTGATTTCGTCTTCAAAAACTGTATCGTATTGCTTATTATACATTATAGGATTTGCACCCTCATCAGAGACTGCTATTACGGAGTGCTTATTGTTCCATTGCTTTGTTATATATATATATATATATAATTATAGTAGCACGTTCCCCCCCCCCCCCCGACCCCCATCTGGGAGATCTTACTGCAGCTACCGGTGTTGTGGTGCTTGCATACCTGCGAGGGTCAAGGAGATGCTGAGTGGTCCGCGATGGCATGGGGAACAGGACAGGCTTTCAGTGGCTTCTCTTAGTTCACTCTTGGTGTCAGTGCCTCCAGCTCCAGTGGCTCTAGGGTTGTCAGAGTCAGTCTCCCACTGGTGCACATTACAGACATACACCTACCCGATAGATGGAGAACTCAGGCAGGAGTGTATATATAGAAAAGGGGTACTTTATTGCAGTCACGGGCAGATGATACACACAGCAATGCAGATGCCGATCAGAGATTTCCAGGCCTCTGGATGGTGCAGGACCTTAGGTAGTATTGAGGCCTAAGTGTCAGTCTTGAGGCCTTGTGGCAGTAGATGTTCCCCAGCCCCCTACGGGCTGGAGTGGGCATGCTCATCCCTGATGGGGGAGAACTAACAGCCCTTCCCCCAGTCTCCAACTCCAGACTGGACTGCCCAACTAATTTTAGCACTTCGCTCTGACATCAAGAAGGGGAGGGCATAGTGATAAGAGGAGAATAAGGGGTTCCCAAGCCAAGATCCTACTCCATGCTTTGCCACAGGACTTTATTCACATGCACATTTTATCAGCTACTATTAGCAATAATTACTTGCTCTTTGGTTATTTCAGTATATTAATACTGTCTTTCCTGAATGCTTGCAGCTTATTCCATCTGCTTATATATGAACCGTCTCTTTTCTCATTGACATGTATGTTGGACTTAGTTCTATTATCCCTCTTAGTCTATGTGTATATTGTCATTCTGACTCTTACTATTATGGGACACACCAGTCTGTTGTATAATTGATCAACCATCTGCCACTAGTGGAAGTTTTTGAACAGCAGGTCACTAGTTTCCCCTGAGTCCATCCTTAGTGGAGTACCTTAACATTGTGTTATTATATCACTCTGTTATTTCCAGTATGTATAGTATGGTTTTTGTCCCTTGAGGAGTTAGTTTGAAATCCCCCACCATTTTATTCTTTCTCCCTTGTTTTTATTTGCTCACTTTTCTTGGCAAACCCTTGTGCTCCCGTTGTTGTCATATTATCCATATCCCTGGAGCACTGCTAGCGATAATTATATTATAGTACATACGCTAGTTTTTGTGTACCAGTCATTTTGGCATACATGCGGTATTGTGTGTGTGTGTATATATATATACATATACATATGTATGTATATATATACATACGTATGTATGTATGTATGTATGTATGTATGTATGTATGTATGTATGTATATATATATATATATATATATATATATATATATATATATATATATATATATATATATATATATACACACAAACATAACCGCATCAAAAACAATAATATGTAAGTATGATCAAAAAATGATCTTGCAACACTATGGAAGGAACCCTGATGACTTGAGCAGAGGCGCAGAATATCATAGGGTGATATGAACTTTGTTTATATTTCTGGACCATTTCCTCACCCCGACTGCCTATTATGATTCACTTCTCTGCATCTTGATACTATTTCATCATATTGGGAGTAGGATTCCTTCCAGCACATGCTTTCCATACCCTGCTTTTCCCATGTTTTTCCATTCATGCGTAGTGTATTTCAGCATACATGAGGTTTAGTTTAGTTCTGACTCTTATGAGATGACTGTTTGTTTTTGTACATTTTTTGGATTGGTTCATTTACCTTTGGGTATTTGTTTCTTTTCACTTCCCATTAGGGGGGTATATGTATGTACATTGTACACCATACTCTATGTGCAGATAGATTGCTCTTAAGTTTATTTTGCCTTCCATGTTTGGTTTGATGTGTGTGTATTTCATTGCGGGATAGTCTCATGCTGGGCTTATCCCCAATTCAGTTTTTGTAGTGTGATATTCATTAGGGTGTCATTCACTCATCTTCTGTGTCACCTTACCCTCCCAGTATTTTTCCTCTGGGGACCGTTCGGTCATGACTCTATGTGGGATCTGCTGATCTCCACTGTGAGTGTTAGGATCCCTCTCCCCTTACTACTCTCTTATCAGGATCCCACTGGTTTTAGGGTTTATTCACACACTTTGCCATTTTTATATAAGCTCCTTACTGTGTTCTCCCTGTCTGTTATGTTATTTTAATTGTATGTTTTGTTCAGCTATTTTTCTTTGTTATCTTAGTCCTTTATTATTAAATACTTTTGTTATTACTTTTCATGATCAGAGTGCTTTTGTTTGTGATTTCTCCTTTCTTTTGTGTTTTTTTCATATATATATTGTGACAAAAGTACCTTCTTGCTCTGTACCTTTTGTCCAAGGATCAGCACTTTCACACAGCCTTCCAGGTAGAGGAGACAGTCTTCACACACGGGGCTGAAAAGCTTGGCCTGTTTATTTTGCCATACAAATGCTACAGCAGATAACAGGAGTAAATAAAACAAACAAAACAAAAGTCTTTTTCGCAGCATAACACAGCTTTTCAGCACACCCTCCTCTTGAGAGTAAAAAAGCCCTGTCTTGCTCTGTTTAGAGCAACCTTTTAATCATCTCCCTGCTCAATCAGCTGCTCCAGTCCTGGGAGAGCTAGAAGTCCCGGTCTGGATTCCCCTTGGTAAATCTCCAAACCGTGGAGTGGAGCAGAAACCCTGCACTAATTTAGGGCTGTAATATCCTCTTTTCACTACTGTTCCCTCATATCTGTCATATATATATATATATATATATATATATATATATATATATATATATATATATATATCCCCTGAGCACAGGATATGCAAAGTATATTTTAATGACTTCTATTGGCATATTTCTCAGGTGTGTTCCTTTTTGAGCAAGAGTTTTTCAATGTGGGTTTGAGGTGATGTGTAAAGCATTTGAGACTCTGGTAAAATACAGTAGATTTCTCTCAGTTGATATTCATTATCTCAGGGAAAATAATGTTTGTTGCCTATTTAGGTAACTTGACGTTATTCCCTTATTTAATGGAGCTTAGTGCATCTGGTCCACAGTGTTCATATATCCATCTTAAATATGTTATGTTGATTTGATGTAATGTCAACATGCACGCTGGATTTATGTTGTATTTACAGTGGAATTATGTTTAAATATCCACCAAATACTGTAATAGCATACGTGAGAATTACACTTCAAATTATTTTAATAGCTTATCATTGACATTTATTGGGATTCCTTGACAAATAAAATGCAACAACATATTTAAATTTCATAAACATTTAACTATTTACCTAATGTTCTACAGATTCTGTTATCATCCAATGTGAATATTATTAGCGTGTTGAATATTTTTGCAATTTCTGTTTGCAGCAACTAAAGATGGAAACCAAGTCAGCAACACATTTTTAGGAAAAGAGTGAAAAAAAATAGAGAACTACCTTAACAAATACCAAAATAAAAGGAGGCACTCTTCTTAAATTAAGTATCACTAATGACATCAATAATGTTCATTGCCGTTGTTGAATTACTGGGAAGAAAAATGTATTTTGATGACTACACTATTTTTGCTTGAAACCTTGGAAACTACGTGTAGTTGACGAAGTTTCTTATGTGGCACAGATTGTTACCCATAAAGCCAAAAATTCCAAATGTATACAGGTACATGACTAAAGGCTTTTTTCCTGTAAGCATCAGGTATGTGATAAAAATGGATATATTGCACTATTTTATGTACAACTCAAATAACCCCCTGAAATGTATGCAGAAAATCTCCCAATTAAAAAAGAGGTGCAAAAATGCACAATAAACATGAGTTGATAGCAATACATTTTTATATTAATTAATCTGATGCAGTTTATTTGCTGTAGTTTTTGTCTAGGTTTGAGACTTTGATATGCGAACCTGTTACTGCTGGTTCATGTGTTAAGCTCATCCAGTACATCCAGTATAGTACAAATACAAAATAAAAGTCCCGGCGCTACAAATGTCCCAGATACCGTGATCCAAATGGAAAGTCCCGGATGAAAAATTCTCAGATGGATGGTACAGGATATTTTCACAGAGTCCCAGGGAGTTGATAATTCCCTTTAACGATGTCCGCAGTGATTCTGGGGAAACATAAGAGGTACACACCAATTGCGCAGTATGCCACTACTCCTGACCCCACTCTGAACCAACGGACAAAGAAACCCTACTTACAAGATATTATCTTGTGCGTTCAAGGGAGAGAATCTGTAACTGTGTCTCTGCTCTGTCTCAGTGTTTCACGGATCCCACGTGACCGGCAGCAGTGATCTCTTATTCCATGCAGCGACCAGCACTCACAGGGGACCTAAGTCAGGCATGTCATGCAGGAACAGAGGATTGACACAATGGTGTAATACGTTTACACTTTATTAAAATACTTTAAAACACAAATCACCCACACTTACAGTAAATGGGGGATGACGATATGACTCACGGATGCCGTCCGCAAATTGTCTACAGCCTGATGCGCACTAGGGAGCCTTCCTGAATAGCGTTCTCTGAAACTCCTAGCCGATGACGTCAGCGGCAGGGCGGTGCAGGTACGCTCTCACAGCATCGGCACGACTATGGTGGCTGGACTGGCTCAAACACTTGGCTCCTCCTCCCTACGCGTTTCGTGACTCTGCGTCACTTCCTCAGGGGATGGGGGAGCCTAGTGGGAGCTGTGTTATATACCATTGCATATCAAGAGAGTCCACCCACAAATGGGAGGTCCTGGACTTAATGTCAATGAGAGCTGGAGTTGGGCAATTAGCAGCAATTGGGATCTAGGTGGCTGCTGGGATCAATTGCATTATGGTGAGCATGCTAATCATGCAAACCTTTGTTACATCCAATTTAATTTAATATACATCCAGTATAGTACTGGTTTTATAATATTTTACTGGAGTGCTGTTGAAAGGTGAATAAAAAACTATGGGTGAGCTTTTACCCTCGTGTTTTGGTTTTGTTCCTATAAAAAAAAAATTAAATTGTGTTTTGGTTATGCTTTTTAAAACCAGAGACAGAACATAAAACACAGACAAAGCTCAGTTTTAGCACATCCAGTGAGACTCATACACGGTACAGTGCCTAAATATATATGTATAAATATCTAATAAGTAAAATGGTCTTTTAGTTTAACATTTTTGGCCAAAATTGTTGTAAGCCCCTGAGCCAACGCCACGGCAGACCACATATCAGGGGTCCCTAACGCTAATATAAATTCTTAATAACCTGTGTAATAACAGGAAGAATGATTTATAGTAAATCTGTCAATATTAGTTGCAAAGTTCTAAGTCTGACTGAAGCTTTTATTAACCTGTACATTACCAGGAAAAGCACTCTGTATTAGAGATGTCACAGCCAAACTGCAAGCAGGCAAGTTCCCCTGAATGGAAGATGCTATGGAGTGAGCCCATAACCATTTAAATGTGGGAGGGGGTGAGCTTAAATTAGGAAGGAGGTTAGCTGGACAAGACACTCATATGCTTATATATATGTTGTGATCATTTTGGGGGTTCAATAGGAGCTTGTTAGGTGTCCAGTATGTTTTGGTTATGCTTTTGCCACAACTTGATTTGTATGGTTTTTGGAATTTTACCAGTTGATAAAAAAAAGCTCAAGATAAGCAAGAAAATTCTAAAATAGCATAAAGCATGACAAAAAGGTTAAAACAAGTATTAAATCACGTAAAGCCAGTATGAAACAAATAATAAAGCTGAAAAACTAAGAAATTAAAAAAAAAAACATGTGGCAAAAAAAACCTAGCGATGTAAACCTTGGTATTGTGTTCTGGTTTTGATTAAAAATAATAATGCTGCTCCATGCCTTCAAATTCTAAAGTCTTAAGGTTCCGAGCTTTAGACATAACCGAGTCTACAATTGTGGTGCTTTATCACTATGTCGCTTGGCAATTCTGTAGGCGGTAGTTTAGGCCTTGAGGTGAACCCTAACCAATTTCAAAGCTCCATTCTGGCCCTGTGATGTTTGAGGAAATCTTCAATGTCTGTTTGTACCACACCCTCCGGTATTCAACTCAACAGCACTTTACTGTGTCAGACTCTTATCTATGTCCTTCAATTGGTGCATAGTAGATTGTATCTTATCCTCTTATTCGCACATTTTGTGATTCAATTTCACATAGATATCCGCAAATGCATCTCTTTCTTCTGGCAATTCTATCACTCTCAAAAGAGGGAAGATCTTTTTTTATCTCAGAAATAAAAAACTGTACTGTCTGAGCGCAAGTTCTTAATATCATCTTTAGTCAACAATTACTTCATATCAGCCTTAATTGTACAGGGTGTCCATAAATTAACCACATTATTATAAGCCCTAATAAATTAGTTATTTTAGGATCCATCTTAAAACGGTTTTTGGCAATTAATAACACAACTCAAAAAAATTGTTTTAATTAAGTAGACTACCACAGTTCAGTCAATACTTCAGTAAACCAGAATTCGGTAAACTTCCACGTGAGCCCCATTGGTAGCATGCGGAACATAAAGGCGATAGATGATTTTGTTCCAAACATTAAGAAGCATGTCTTGCATGATTGAAGCTAAGGTCTCTTCAATCCAGTGTTATTAATTACCACAAACCGTTTTAAGATAGCTCCTCTAATAATGAATTTATTAAGGTTTATAATGGGGTGAATAATGTATGGGCACCCTGTATATTCTGGACAAGTGTCAGTCATTTCATCTGCTTCCTCTCAGGTATTTCAGGTATATGGTGAGGCAGATGGCAGGTAAGAGATGCACAATGCTGCACTAGAGTTTCTGAGTGTCTAAAGAATTGGATACAGATATACAGAAAGACAGCCATTGATAAATGTGATAAATCATGCAATGTAATCTATAGTGGTGCAGGGAACAGAGAGGATCCCTGTAAATTCAATAACACTATACATACAATAAACATATCTCTCGCATTCAAAATATTGTATTGTATTGTAAGTCTTTATTTATATAGCGCCAAAAGTGTACTTAGCGCTTCACAAAGAATACAGTACAGGGAATTATAATAATACAATAAGTGCAGCAAAATCAGACAATAGGAAAGGAAATCCCTGCCCCGAAGAGCTTATAAACTAAGAGTTTTGATGGGGAACTAACAGAGACAGTAGGTGAGGGAATAAGTGCTGTAGATGGCAGTGCTTGGTCACAATGGGTGGTAGGAGTGACTTAGAGTGGGGCAGTAACCATGAGTGCAGACTATTGGGATGCTTGATTTGTGGGGCACGTTTTAAGGTTAGTCAAATAACTTAAGGGTTAACACACTTTACAGGGGAAGAGATGGCATGGAGGCATGGGTGAAATCAGGTGTGTATGTCTGGCTTCTGGCTTAGGGGAGATCCCCAGCAGCAGGAAGGAGTAGATAAAGGGTGTGAATAGAGAATTTGTGGGGGTGCTTTTTATTGAGGGGTAAAGAAGTTGTTGGGAGAGAGGTGTATAAATTATTGTGCCGTTGGGAGTGGGGAAGTTGGCGAGAACAGAGACGTTCTCAAAGGAGTGAGGAAACAGTAAAGTAAAAGATGAAAACATTTAAAACGATACTAAATTGAATCCAATCAATGGAATTTATGCTCATGAAATAGAAAAAAAGATATACATAGAGGAAGAGAACCTAACATAACTATGCTACACAAAGAAAAATAACACAGAAAAAAGGTGTCTGAAAAGTGTGTCTCTCCCTAAGAGCCCAGGTGATCAAATAAAGATCTATAGGTAAAACTAGTATTTGAAAAATAGAACGCAGATAATAGGCATCAGCCAAAAATCAAGTCAATAGTTAATGAAGGGGGTGGGGGTTTGGGGAGGGGGAGGCGACGTTAATGTTTCAGAATTTTAGACCCTTTCTTCTAGCCCGTTCCCAAATATAATCGACAAAACACAGTACTTTCCTTGTCAAGATGTGTCCCTCCTCAGAGAGTAGTGTTGTGGCATGCAACCAATGAATCTATGCCCGGATAACTCGTTTCTTTAAGTAAACTTCACTTTCTCAACTCCCAAAACCCTCCAATCGGGCTTCCACTAAATATACATAATAGAAACTGCACTTACCAAAGCAGCTAATAACATCAAAGAAACGACTCCATTCTGATTCTTATTGACCTCTCAGCTTTCGATACTGTTGATCACCCTCTTTCCCTACATATTCTTCACTGTCTTGGCCTCCGTGGCACTGACCTGTCCTGGTTCTCCTCCTACCTACAGTGGCGACACACTTTATTCTCGCTCGGCTAGTCCCGCGAATTCGGGTATACTCAGATGTATTGAGGTTTGTGATCGTTTTCTGCCGGAGTGTATAGCGTTATTTTCCCGGCAGGGATTGAAGCATTTTATTCCGGCTGGCTGCAATACTGCAATGCCGTGTAAAAACACATGAGGGCGCTTGCGAGCTGTTCTCTTTGAAGCCGTCCCCTATAATGAATTGTAATGCAGTATATATACTGTATATATATATATATATAAATATATATACTGTATAACAACAACCCCTATAACCCCTAACATACAGTACTGTACACATACAGTACTGTATATGCACATACATAAATGATACTATGGGCCGGCGGGGGCGAGATGTGTTTGCAGCAGAGAGAGATCCGCTGCTCTCTCTCTGCGCAAACATCGGCACATTAAAAATTATTTTAAATACATTTTTATTTATAGTGTAGATGTGCCGGGGGTCTCGGAAGCAGAACCGCACTGGTTTCAGGTCGGGGGACCCCCTGCTCCCCGAGATACAGACCCCTTTATGAGGTGCCGGTATCCCTCTGCGTTTAAAGGGCCCGATCACGTGATCGCGGCCTGTAAACCAAGCAGAGCAGAGGGATACCGGCACCCCCTAAAGGGGCCTGTATCTCAGGGAGCAGGGGGTCCCCGGACCTAAAACCACAGCGGTTCTGCTCCGGAGACCCTCTGCACATGTACAGTATAAATAAAACACACATATCAATAAACACTCGTTCTTTACCTTAGCGGCTATGCGCTATGGTAAAGAAGCAGCATTTCTGTATTTTGAATAATATTGTACAGTGAGCAAGGGGTTCCCTGAGCCAGAAATCTAAACTCAGGGGGCCCCCTGCTCCTGCTCAATATTATTAAAAATACAGAAATGCTGCTTCATTACCATAGCGGATAGCCGTTAAGGCAATGAAGGGGTTAACCCCCCGTGCCCGCTTTATTGTGGGTAGCGGGGTGGGTGAAGGGGGTATTTGGCCCTTGGTGTGAGTTTAGGACTTGCGGGGGGGTTGCGGGTGCACTTAACCCCTTCACGACCGTAGCAGTTAATATCGCTACGGTCATGAAGGGGTTAAGCCCTCCCGCTACCCCCCCGCAAGCCCTAAACAAGCACTGTTGGGGATAATACCCCCTTCACCCACGGCCGCTACCCACAATAAAAAAAAACTCACACACAGCAGCCGCCAAAAAATAAATAAATAAATCTAAATAAATAAATAAATAAATGACTATAAATAAATACATTTGAAATACATTTTTATTTATAGTGTAGATGTGCAGGGGGTCTCCGGAGATGAACCGCACTGGTTTCAGGTCGGGGGACCCCCTGCTCCCCGAGATACAGCCCCCTTTATGAGGTGCCGGTATCCCTCGGCGTTTAAAGGGCCCGATCACGTGATCGCGGCCTGTAAACCAAGCAGAGCAGAGGGATACCGGCACCCCCTAAAGGGGCCTGTATCTCAGGAAGCAGGGGGTCCCCAGACCTAAAACCACAGCGGTTCTGCTCCGGAGACCCTCTGCACATGTACAGTATAAATAAAACACACACATTAATAAAGAATCGTTCTTTACCTTAGTGGCTATGTGCTATGGTAACGAAGCAGCATTTCTGTATTTTAATAATATTGTACAGTGAGCAGGGGGTTCCCTGAGCCAGAAATTAATTCTCAGGGGGGCCCCTGCTCCTGCACAATATTATTAAAAATACAGAAATGCTGCTTCATTACCATAGCGGATAGCCGCTAAGGCAATGAAGGGGTTAACTCACCGTGCCCGCTTTATTGTGGGTAGCGGGGGTGGGTGAGGGGGGTATTTGGCCCTTGGTGTGAGTTTAAGGCTTGCGGGGGGGTTGCGGGTGCACTTAACCCCTTCACGGCCGTAGCAGTTAATACCGTTACGGTCATGAAGGGGTTAAGCCCTCCCGCTACCCCCCCGCAAGCCCTAAACAGCCACCGTTGGGGCTAATACCCCTTCACCCACCCCCGCTACCCACAATAAAAAAAATACACACACAGCAGCCGCCAAAAAATAAATAAATAAATCTAAATAAATAAATGACTATAAATAAATACATTTGAAATACATTTTTATTTATAGTGTAGATGTGCAGGTGGTCTCCGGAGCTGAACCGCACTGGTTTCAGGTCGGGGGACCCCATACTCCCCGAGATACAGCCCCCTTTATGATGTGCCGGTATCCCTCTGCTTGGTTTAAAGGTCCCGATCACGTGACCGCGGCCTGTAACCCAAGCAGAGGGATACCGGCACCCCCTAAAGGGGCCTGTATCTCGGGGAGCAGGGGGTCCCCAGACCTAAAACCACAGCGGTTCAGCTCCAGAGACACTCTGCACATCTACACTATCAATAAAAATGTATTTTAAATGTATTTTTTATATTCATTTATTTATTTAGATTTATTTATTAATTGTGGTGCTGCTGCTGTGTGTGAATTTTTTTTATTGTGGGTAGTGGGGGTGGGTGAAGGGGGTTTTAGCCCCATCGGTGGTTGTTTAGGGCTTGCGGGGGGGTAGCGGGTGCACTTAACCCCTTCACGACCGTAGCGGTATTAACTGCTACGGTCGTGAAGGGGTTAAGTGCACCCGCAACCGCCCCGCAAGTCCTAAACTCACACCAAGGGCCAAACACCCCCTTCACCCATCCCCGCTACCCACAATAAAAAAAATTCATGCACAGCAGCCCCACAATTAATAGATAAATCTAAATAAATACATGAAGAGAAATAAATATATACTGTATATATATGCTGTATATATACAGTATATATATAATAACAATCACTATACATAAACAGTATATACTGTGTATATATATACTGTATATATATATATATATATATATATATATATATATATATATATATATATATATATATATATACACATATATATACACACATATATATATATATATATACATATATATATATATATATATACATATATATATATATATATATATATATATATATATATATATATATATATGCAAATATAGCTGTATTCTCATCTGCATGTCTTAGGCAGGTCTGCAACCCCGCCTTTCCCCATTATCACCCAACATACAGCACTTCCACTGCAGCAAGGGATTCTGGGAAATGACATGCAAATGAGCACACAGTGTCACTTTTTGCTTCAATAACCATTTTTAACATGGTTGACTATAGGCTATAGGTATATATACACACACAGTATATACACACACATGATGAACCAATATACAAATACAGTACATGTAGAATGGTTATCAAAATCATACTGTCCTACAAATAACGCTTCTCCATACAGACAATAATAATAATCCATTTAATAATCCTAACTGATCTTACAATATAAAACATAACATTCCAATCCACACAGTACATTGCATTTACATTGTATAAATGATGCATAAAATCTATGCACCATATACATTCTGCAAATGAATGTTAACAATATCATTGCAAGCTACTGTACCAGTAAATACAAACACTTCCAAACAAGTCAACTATTTTAACCAATCAAGTAAACAAAAATCAATATATACTGTAAGTACCAACCAGAAAACACAATTTAAAACCAAAGCTAACCCTTACAATACCAAGGATTACATCTATCTAATTGTAAAAAACAGTATACATTATACACACATTGAAGCATTGCAATAAACAACATACAGTACATCCCCTGTATCTCCCTGCCTTCAGTGTAATCTGTTTAAAGCCCCCTCCCCCCTAATGTTTCTGTTAAACAGATTACACTGAAGGCAGAGAGATGTAAAGCCCCCTCCCCCTAATGTTTCTGTTAAACAGATTACACTGAAGGCAGAGAGATTTAACAGAAACATTAGGGAGGGGGGAGGGGGCTTTAAACAGATTACACTGAAGGCAGAGAGATGTAAAGCCCCCTCCCCCCTAATGTTTCTGTTAAACAGATTACACTGAAGGCAGAGAGATTTAACAGAAACATTAGGGAGGGGGGAGGGGGCTTTAAACAGATAACACTGAAGGCAGAGAGATGTAAAGCCCCCTCCCCCCTAATGTTTCTGTTAAATCTCCCTCCCTGCCTGCATTGCTGTGAGTGCAGTGTATGTAAATATGGGGAGGAAGGGGGGGACCCAATGTGCATACTGTGAGGTCTAACCACCCTCACCCCCTACCCACATACCGTTACCCCCCCCCCATCCTGGCCATGGCCCCTCCGCTTCTGCAAAACAGACACAAAAATTAAAACATCCAAAGTAATGTCCCCTAACCCCTTAATCACCATAGCGGTTATTAACCGCTACAGTCATTAAGGGGTTAACGCACCCTTACCCACCACTCGGGATGCCTACATACCCTCCCACACTAACCCCCCCCCGTGAGGCCTAACCACCCAGTCAGTACCCACAAGGGAGGCCTACCCACATACCGTTGGGGAAACACCCCCCCCCCCCCACCCCCAGTACCCACAATAAAAACAGTACAATGACCCACAATAAACAGCATTATATTTATTAAATACATTACCCACCCCCTGTGCCCCCCCATAAATACAAGATTTATTCTTTTACATACAGGGTTCATAACGCAGCCCCACGCTAGTCCCCGGTGGGCTGGCAGGGCACCTGGACAGACCTACAGTTTACCAGCAGCCCTTTTTACACAGGTTCTGGAGGCCTGCTGGTGGATCCTGCCAGCACCATAGCCCCCAGGTGGTCTCCTTGGGTACACCGTGGGCCACAATTGGGTCCCCACGGTAGGCCCAAGGATGTCTGGGAGCCCCGGGTCAAACCCACAGGTGTCTGCGGGGCCTCGGGTGGTTCCCTCGGGGGTCTGGGGAACTCACGGGTGCTCACTACGGGTCCGCGGTGCCCCCACAGAAGTGGGACCACACATAGTCATCCTCGCAGACTACGGGTCCGCGGTGCCCCCACAGAAGTGGGACCACACATCATCATCCCCGCATGTGTCACCCGTGGAACCACCAGCCTGATACCCTTGGGATACCCGAGAATACCCGCAGGTGGTCTCCAGAGGTCCCACGCAGAACCACGGAACAAACCCTGAATGTAAAAAAAATAAACCTGGCCTATACATTCAATACATACACCCTCCCCCCCAACACCTACAGTACAATAATGTGCAAAATAACTATTATCCAGATATGGATAATAGATTAATTGCCCATTATTAAAAACATTAACTAGCATATACAAATAAATAAAGTACTACTGACCTCATCAATACGAAGTGTCCATCGCCAGCGCCTTCCTTCTCTTGCCCATACAAGACATAGCCAATACCAAGCCAATACATTGCAAGTACATTCAGATATCAATTAACCCCTTAAACACCTTATCGGATAATAACCGCAAAGATAATTAAGGGGTTAAGCCACACAGGCCCGATACCCACCCTTCACCCATGAATTTGTACTGTGGCTTCATCATGCAACTATATATATATACTGTATATATATACAGAAAGACAGAGAGAAAGAGAGAGAGAGAGAGAGAGATATATATACAGTATATATATATATATATATATATATATATATATATATATATATATATATATATATATACACACGTTATATACACACCCATGATAAACCAATATACAGTACAAATAAATGTAGAAGGGTTATCAAAAGCATACTGTCCTACAACCAAACACTTCTCCATACAGTCACTACATTAAAATCAATTTCCTTTAAAAATCCTAACTGATCTCACAATCTATATCATCACAAACCAATGAAAAACCTCACATTCCAATATACTGTATATGATGCATAAAATCTATGCACATATACATTCTGCAAATGAATCAACCAAGTAAACAAAAATCAAAAGCCAATACATTGCAATTACATTCAGATATCAATTAACTCCTTAAACACCTTATCAGATAATAACCGCAAAGGTGTTTAAGGGTTTAAGCCACACAGGCCCGATACCCACACTTCACCCATGAATTTGTACTGTGGCTTCATCATGCAACTATATATAGATACTGTATATATATACAGAGATACAGAGAGAAAGAGAGAGAGAGAGAGATATACAGTATATATATACTGTATACACACGTTATATACACACCCATGATAAACCAATATACAGTACAAATAAATATAGAAGGGCTATCAAAAGCATACTGTATTACAACCAAACACTTCTCCATACAGACACTACATTAAAATCAATTTCCTTTAAAAATCCTAACTGATCTCACAATCTATATCATCACAAACCAATGAAAAACCTCACATTCCAATATATATGATGCATAAAATCTATGCACCATATACATTCTGCAAATGAATCAACCAAGTAAACAAAAATCAATTAGCAATCATTATTTACATCCCTAAACCTTTCACACTACATCCCGAACAATGAAACCATTAACTAATTCACGCCTAGAGCAGAACAATTAAGCCTTTGAAAAAATATAAGTACCGACAAAAATACAACCTTTACAACCAAGCCTATCCCTGACCTTCCTCAAACACACAATACAATACCAAGGAATACATCTATCTAATTTTAAAATATTTTAAACTCACAATAAAGCATAGCAGCATACACAAAATAATTTAAAACACATCTAATCCAGCTTTTAAAACATCATCATTTCTTACCCTGAATGTACAGTACAGTATATATCTCTCTAGACATATATACATACATACATACAGTGGCAAGAAATGATATACCACAAAAAAAAAAATACACATGTTAAAAAACCTTTTGAAAAAATTAACAAGTTAAATAAAATACATTTCTTTAGTTAACTTACCATTACTTGCCCCCACCGATTCCCGTTGCGCAGCTTACTCACGAACCAATCCACAATCAGGAACCCATAAAATAAAAAACCATAAAATAATAAACATTAAACTAAAAATCCAAATCAATCCACGGGTCTTCTATCTGTAATCCATCTTCATCTGTGTTCTTCTTTCTTCTATCTCCTTCCAGCGGGGCGGGGCGGGGTCTTCTCCCCGTCTGCGGCCACGCCCTGGTCTTCTTTCTTGCCCGGAGGTCCTTCCTCCGCGGCGTCTGGCTTCAAAATGAGACGACATAGGCTTTTAAAGGCCTATGACGTCACATTTTTCGTCATGGTTCCCACGGTCCTGTTTGGGCCGTGAAAACCATGTGTTTTGGCCGACAAAAAAAAAAATGATGACGTCACTTAAAGGGAATGAAAGCACAGCCAATCAGAATGGCTTTGCATCAATTGCCTTTAAGATGACGTCATGAAAAGGCACATGGCCGTGCACACATGGTACTAGAGCCAATCAGAGCGTGGGAACTTTATCCGTACTCTGATTGGCTCTGGTATACCATGTGTCAGGGGCTTGGGGGAGAAAGGATGTGACGTCAATGAAAACCTGTCACGTGGTACGGCAGCCAATCAGAGTAGGGATGGAGTTCCCACGCTCTGATTGGCTACCGTACCACGTGACAGGTTTTCATTGACGTCACATCCTTTCTCCCCCAAGCCCCTGACACATGGTATACCAGAGCCAATCAGAGTAGGGATAAAGTTCCCACGCTCTGATTGGCTCTAGTACCATGTGTGCACGGCCATGTGCCTTTTCATGACGTCATCTTAAAGGCAATTGATGCAAAGCCATTCTGATTGGCTGTGCTTTCATTCCCTTTAAGTGACGTCATCATTTTTTTTTTGTCGGCCAAAACACATGGTTTTCACGGCCCAAACAGGACCGTGGGAACCATGACGAAAAATGTGACGTCATAGGCCTTTAAAAGCCTATGTCGTCTCATTTTGAAGCCAGACGCCGCGGAGGAAGGACCTCCGGGCAAGAAAGAAGACCAGGGCATGGCCGCAGACGGGGAGAAGACCCCGCCCCGCTGGAAGGAGATAGAAGAAAGAAGAACACAGATGAAGATGGATTACAGATAGAAGACCCGTGGATTGATTTGGATTTTTAGTTTAATGTTTATTATTTTATGTTTTTTTATTTTATGGGTTCCTGATCGTGGATTGGTTCGTGAGTAAGCTGCGCAACGGGAATCGGTGGGGGCAAGTAATGGTAAGTTAACTAAAGAAATGTATTTTATTTATCTTGTTAATTTTTTCAAAAGGTTTTTTAACATGTGTATTTTTTTTTGTGGTATATCTTTCTTGCCACTGTATGTATGTATGTATATATGTCTAGAGAGATATATACTGTACTGTACATTCAGGGTAAGAAATGATGATGTTTTAAAAGATGGATTAGATGTGTTTTAAATTATTTTGTGTATGCTGCTATGCTTTATTGTGAGTTTAAAGTATTTTAAAATTAGATAGATGTATTCCTTGGTATTGTATTGTGTGTTTGAGGAAGGCCAGGGATAGGCTTGGTTGTAAAGGTTGTATTTTTGTCGGTACTTATTTTTTTTCAAAGGCTTAATTGTTCTGCTCTATGCGTGAATTTGTTAATGGTTTCATTGTTCCGGATGTAGTGTGAAAGGTTTAGGGATGTAAATAATGATTTCTAATTGATTTTTGTTTACTTGGTTGATTCATTTGCAGAATGTATATGGTGCATAGATTTTATGCATCATATATATTGGAATGTGAGGTATTTCATTGGTTTGTGATGATATAGATTGTGAGATCAGTTAGGATTTTTAAAGGAAATTGATTTTAATGTAGTGTCTGTATGGAGAAGTGTTTGGTTGTAGGACAGTATGCTTTTGATAACCCTTCTACATTTATATGTACTGTATATTGGTTTATCATGGGTGTGTATATAACGTGAGTATACAGTATATATATACTGTATATCTCTCTCTCTCTCTCTCTCTCTCTCTCTCTCTCTTTCTCTCTGTCTCTATATATATATATACAGTATATATATATATAGTTGCATGATGAAGCCACAGTACAAATTCATGGGTGAAGGGTGGGTATCGGGCCTGTGTGGCTTAACCCCTTAATTACCTTTGCGGTTATTATCCGATAAGGTGTTTAAGGGGTTAATTGATATCTGAATGTACTTGCAATGTATTGGCTTGGTATTGGCTATGTCTTGTATGGGCAAGAGAAGGAAGGCGCTGGCGACGGACACTTCGTATTGATGAGGTCAGTAGTACTTTATTTATTTGTATATGCTAGTTAATGTTTTTAATAATGGGCAATTAATCTATTATCCATATCTGGATAATAGCTATTTTGCACATTATTGTACTGTAGGTGTTGGGGGGGAGGGTGTATGTATTGAATGTATAGGCCAGGTTTATTTTTTTTACATTCAGGGTTGGTTCCGTGGTTCTGCGTGGGACCTCTGGAGACCACCTGCGGGTATTCTCAGGTATCCCAAGGGTATCAGGCTGGTGGTTCCACGGGTGACACATGCGGGGATGATGATGTGTGGTCCCACTTCTGTGGGGGCACCGCGGACCCGTAGTCTGTGGGGATGACGATGTGTGGTCCCACTTCTGTGGGGGCACCGCCGACCCGTAGGTGCGGGGATGATGATGTGTGGTCCCACTTCTGTGGGGGCACCGCGGACCCGTACTGAGCACCCGTGAGTTCCCCAGACCCCCGAGGGAACCACCCGAGGCCCCGCAGACACCTGTGGGTTTGACCCGGGGCTCCCAGACATCCTTGGGCCTACCGTGGGGACCCAATTGTGGCCCACGGTGTACCCAAGGAGACCACCTGGGGGCCATGGTGCTGGCAGGATCCACCAGCAGGCCTCCAGAACCTGTGTAAAAAGGGCTGCTGGTAAACTGTAGGTCTGTCCAGGTGCCCTGCCAGCCCACCGGGGACTAGCGTGGGGCTGCGTTATGAACCCTGTATGTAAAAGAATAAATCTTGTATTTATGGGGGGGCACAGGGGGTGGGTAATGTATTTAATAAATATAATGCTGTTTATTGTGGGTCATTGTACTGTTTTTATTGTGGGTACTGGGGGGGGGGGGTGTTTCCCCAACGGTATGTGGGTAGGCCTCCCTTGTGGGTACTGACTGGGTGGTTAGGCCTCACGGGGGGGTTAGTGTGGGAGGGTATGTAGGCAACCAGAGTGGTGGGTAAGGGTGGGTTAACCCCTTAATGACTGTAGCGGTTAATAACCGCTATGGTGATTAAGGGGTTAGGGGACATTACTTTGGATGTTTTAATTTTTGTGTCTGTTTTGCAGAAGTGGAGGGGCCATGGCCAGGATGGGGGCGGGTAACGGTATGTGGGTAGGGGGTGAGGGTGGTTAGACCTCACAGTATGCATATTGGGTCCCCCCCCTCCCCACATTTACATACACTGCACTCACAGCAATGCAGGCATGGAGGGAGATTTAACAGAAACATTAGGGGGGAGGGGGCTTTACATCTCTCTGCCTTCAGTGTAATCTGTTTAAAGCACCCTCCCCCCTCCCTAATGTTTCTGTTAAATCTCTCTGCCTTCAGTGTAATCTGTTTAACAGAAACATTAGGGGGGAGGGGGCTTTACATCTCTCTGCCTTCAGTGTAATCTGTTTAACAGAAACATTAGGTGGGAGGGGGCTTTAAACAGATTACACTGAAGTCAGGGAGATACAGGGGATGTACTGTATGTTGTTTATTGCAATGCTTCAATGTGTGTATAATGTATACTGTTTTTTACAATTAGATAGATGTAATCCTTGGTATTGTAAGGGTTAGCTTTGGTTTTAAATTGTGTTTTCTGGTTGGTACTTACAGTATATATTGATTTTTGTTTACTTGATTGGTTAAAATAGTTGACTTGTTTGGAAGTGTTTGTATTTACTGGTACAGTAGCTTGCAATAATATTGTTAACATTCATTTGCAGAATGTATATGGTGCATAGATTTTATGCATCATTTATACAATGTAAATGCAATGTACTGTGTGGATTGGAATGTTATGTTTTATATTGTAAGATCAGTTAGGATTATTAAATGGATTATTATTATTGTCTGTATGGAGAAGCGTTATTTGTAGGACAGTATGATTTTGATAACCATTCTACATGTACTGTATTTGTATATTGGTTCATCATGTGTGTGTATATACTGTATGTATATATATATATATATATATATATATATATATATATATATATATATATATATATGTATATATGTATATATATATATATGTATATATACAGTATATATATACACAGTATATACTGTATACAGTATGTATAGGGATTGTTATTATATATATATATATATATATACTGTATATATACAGTATATATATATACAGTATATATTTATTTCTCTTCATGTATTTATTTATTTATTTAGATTTATTTATTAATTGTGGGGCTGCTGTGCGGGAATTTTTTTTATTGTGGGTAGCGGGGATGGGTGAAGGGGGTGTTTGGCCCTTGGTGTGAGTTTAGGACTTGCGGGGGGGTTGCGGGTGCACTTAATACCGCTACGGTCGTGAAGGGGTTAAGTGCACCCGCTACCCCCCCGCAAGCCCTAAACAACCACCGATGGGGCTAATATGGGTTACATTCAACTCTCCTCCCTTTCCTTCTCCTCACATATAAACGCTGTTACTAAATCTTGCCATTTCTTCCTACGCAACATTGCTAAGATATGTCCTTTCCTATGTTCCAACTAAACACTAATGCATATGTCACGGGAGACCAGGAAATTTTAACACCTTTACCAGGGATCACTATCACCAGATGGAACAAAGTTATTAAATAAATAGGGTTTATTCGGGCATGCCTGCAGACATAACAATAAGTACACAAAACAGGGGAAATACACACCAACTTGGGGCCTGGGGGGAGTCACTATCCTTGCTAGGTGCAGGGTGCAAGATTCAAGTAGACTTACCCTGTCTGCTCCATGTCCAGGAACACCACGGTACTATCTTTGGAATAGCTACCTGGCTCACCTCTGCTGGAATGGTCTTCGTTCTCAGCTCAGATCTTGGCCGCGTCTGTAGAACTTTTCCTCAGACTGGCTGGGCTTCCCCGGCACCTCAATGCCGAATGTTTTGCTATTCCGAGCAAAGCACTTTTGAAAAGCCTGCCACAGCCTCACTGAACCAAGTCCCAAGTTGCTCTGCACCTCCAGTGCTTGTCTTCGCATCCAGGCTTCTCCTCAGCCTGTCCGGCTTCTCCGGCACTTTGCCTGCCGAGTCCTTTGCTATTCCGAGAAAGCACTTTGGAAAAGCCCACCACGCGCTTCCCCAGAGCAAGCCTGGAGATGTCTGGTACTCTGATTGGGCTCTGATTAGCCCTCGCTGGCTATCCTTAACATGGAGCAAGGAGCGATGACCAGAGCATGGATCCTAAAGTGACAGCCAATTACAAGCCGGTGGCTCGTCCTGCTGCACCAATCAGAGGAAGGGCCGTGCTTAGTTGCTCAAGACCTCCCCGTGAGGACGAGTATGCCGGCAAGCGGAAAATCATGCTTACGAGCTCCATCTCGTCAACGGCTTTCCCTGGCCAGCCCATTAACGCCCGTTGGGTAAGTGCCAAAGAGTCTGGGTTGAACAAAGGGTCTCACCCGCTGAGCAACCATCCGCAGACCTGATCGCTGCACTTCCCCATTTGCCAGATGGCCCAAACACCTAGCCGCTCCCAGCCTCTGTCTTGTCTTGTTCCACATTTCTATAGAGGCAATCGGCTAAACGAATTACCGGGCCTTCCTCAATAGAAATGCATTACACACCAGTACATTACATTGTATTACACTCCTAGAACTTGGGCTCTAAAACTTGTTCCCTACAACTTGGATATAGAACTTGGCTTTTATAACTTGGTTGTGAACTTTCTGGCAGAGCAATATGTTATATAGGAATTACATTGCCTTTGGAAAAGACCGTCATTACTTTGGATAAGACCGTCACAGACGCGTACTCACAAAACAGGCATGATTCACAGTTACAATTACAGTACTACCGATAGAACCGTCAGCAACATTTTATACATATTTTAACCCTTTTTTTCCCCCAACATCCACCCTTAAACTCATGTTCCCTAAGTCCCTGTTCTGTACCTATTTCCCATAAGGGTTCCAAACACACAAATTGGACCAGCTAATGAGCTCACATAGGCAGTAGGGAAACATGGTTTGACAGGGTTACAAACCATATAATTTATCGGCCCTATGGGCTTACATAGACGGCCAGTTACACATGGTTTAGGGGGTAGCTAGCCGGGCTTCGCCTTTATTATGTGAGGCCAGCTACCCCTACCGTCACCTTGTTCTATCCCGTATTGATTACTGCAACATTCTTTTATGTATCCTTCCTGCCTCACACCTCTCTCTTTTACAGTCTGTTAGGAGAAGGAGTGGCTCAGCGAGTAAAGACACTGATGACTGGCACTGAGTTTGAAGCACTTGCCGGTGACCAGTGTAATGAGCATCTATAACAATGGAACAGTCTTGATAAACACAGTCCAGAACTGTAATGGTAAACCTGGACTCACATGGGAATAGGTGTCCACGATAAGCAGCAAGTCCTCAGGTGTCCAGGATTCCACGGGTTAACTGTGCCTCCGCCTGTAGAAGGATAAGTGGTGTTTTGGTGCATCACCATAGATGGCTCATTGATATAGTGATAATTCCATATACCATAATGGATCCAAGTTCAAGGACATGAAGTATAATCCATAACATCCCAGGGTGAGAAACCAGAGGCCTGGTGGTCCCACGCGGGTACCCCAAAATAGGTCTCCCAATAATGGTATACAACACCCTGGTGAAATAACTCAATCAGTCCAGCACTGGAAGGTAATACTATAATGGGCCAAGGCCCTTTACCTTCCTTAGTGGTGTCCTTGATGGGTGGATCCGTTCCAGCGTGCAGTCCTCTCAGGGTAAATACAAGCAGCGAGGATGTAGAGGAGCACAGCAGCGTTTCTTGGCAATAAACCAGCTAGTGGATCGCCAAAATGAGGGTAACTCCAAACAGGGATAAGTATTAAAAGGGTACTTTAATGGTCAGTAGCGATGAGATTACCGGTCGCATGGAGATGACGTCATAAATGCCGCGATTTTGGCGCGAAAATGATTGTGTCTATGCATCTATGAACCTTTCCTTACACCTTGAGAAAGTCCTTTACGGACGAAACGCGTAGGTGCGTTCCTACCATTGTTTTTTTGCACTGATCATTAAAGTACCCTTTTAATACTTATCCCTGTTTGGAGTTACCCTCATTTTGGCGATCCACTAGCTGGTTTATTGCCAAGAAACGCTGCTGTGCTCCTCTACATCCTCGCTGTCTGCCTGTAGAAGGACAAGTATAGCAAAGGAGGGGAAAAAAACGGAGCACTAGGTCCACACTGGCATTGCCAGAAAAAGTGCAAGGATGCGTTCCCAAAAGAAAAAGCTTGTTTAATGGATCAAGAACAACAGATACACACCAACGCGTTTCGGACTATTACTAGTCCTTTATAAAGGACTCCTTTGCTATACTTGTCCCCCTGCAGTTCTATACAGCTACAGAGTCAGGTAGATGCCCCTCAGATCCACCCCTGTACAGAACAAGATTTATAGAATACTATCAATCTGGGATGTGACCGCCGCGTGCAGACCGATATCATAGTAGCTGAAAGTTGAATAATGGAATTCTTGCTGGAGAATGCTTCTCAGCACTCCAGCGCATCCAGGCATTCAACAAGGTCAGCAAACTCAGCGCAATCTAATGTATCTAGCGCAGACGCTACCAGGGCATGAGCTACTGCAGAGGCCGCACGTGCAAGGGCCGCATAAAGTCGGAAAGAGGTAGTCATGAAATTAGAGAGCCTGCATCGAAGAGGAGGAGCAGAGGTCTGCTGCTGCTGCTGCAGCCAATGCTGATGCTGCTGCTGCTGCAGCCAATGCTGATGCTGCTGCAGCCAATGCTGTTATTACCGCTGCTGCCTCTGTGCATAGAAAGACCGATTTACAACTTAGAGGCCATACATGAAGAAAAGGAAACAGCTGCCGCCAAAGCCCATGTTGAAGTCTTGAAAGCAGCCGAAAGACAAGATGGCAGGGTGCAACAGTACAATCGAATAGCTTCAGAAGAACCAGACCAACGTATCTGAGACTATGTAATAAGCCACGCCAGTATGAATGCCAGTTCACCACCTCTACCTGATGAGGTGGATATCACAGATTCCGAAGCCATGGAGAAATATGTAGATGTTTGCTGCACACCAAAACAACAGTACAAAAGTAGTGATACTTATACCGGTACTCCTTAATCCCAGGGAAGACCTGTATTGCATCCAATGAATTCAAAGCTATGAATGGACAAGTGCACACAAATTTCTTAATCGTAAAGCATTTATTGTGCCATAGAGTACACAACGGTTCGGCCTGCTGGCGTTTGGTAAGTGAACAGACAAACAAACATTAAATAGTCTCTAAATCCAAACACATGTGCAGCTGCTTTGTTACTAATCTTCTTAATCAGGTTCCTCTGTGTCCAATCCTTTGGCACAGCCCCTTGGGTGGGCGTATCCCATCTCCGCATTGGTTGGTGTCATCACTCGCCTCCAATCATCCCATCTCGTGCCGGGAGTGTATCTGTGTCCTCCTCTGAGGTGTCCGCCGTTGTCCAGGCATGCTTGTGGTCTCTGCAGTGCGACCTCGTATACCGCTGATGTCATCACGTGGCGTCATTCCATCCGGGTCACATTGATCATCTAAAGGGCGTCTGACGTCACTACGTTATATTCTCACAGTTGATGACCACAGCAGACATCTGGATGTTGTTTCTCCCTTGTTGCCTAGGGGTCACAAGCAGAGTTCTGAGGCAGGCGGCAGATAGCGTATTCGCAGTCACAAGCAGAGGTTAGCAACAAGGAGACTTGAACAGGACAATAGCAATAGCACAGCAGTAAACATAAGAACCTAGCAAGAGCTGAGGAACCAGTATAATAAGACACTGACAGACAGGAAGAGGAAGTTCATATCGGCAGGCTGAGAGTAGAGCAGAGGTATCAGGTTACAGCGTCTGTAATGTTCCCTAGCAGAGCAGCAGCAATCCCGGTGGACATGCATAGGCACTGCAGGCTAGAACAAGAGATTGAGAGAGAAGCAGCAATCCCTGTGGCAAAGCATGGTTACAGCAGGCTAGAACATTACAATAGTCACCCCTCCCAAGAGTGTTCTCCGGACGATCATTCCTAGGCTTGTCTGGATATCTCTGGTGGAAGGCTCTGACTAGTCGTGGGGCATGTACAAAATATTTGGTTTCCCAGGACCTCTCCTCTGGACCATAGCCCCCCCCCCCCAGTGGACCCGGTACTGTAGTTTCCCTCAGTGTAACCTGGAGTCCAAAATTCTCTCCACAATGAATTCCTCTTCGTTATTCACGATGACAGGGTCAGGAGGAGGAAATCTCCATCCAGGAAACGGATTCTCACGGAATCGCTTCAGCAGAGAAGAATGAAAAACAGGGTGTATTTTGATGTTTCTGGAAGATCTAATCTAGTCTAAAGGACTGGATTTATTAGTGCTGAAATGCAAAATGGCCCAATGTATTTTTGTCCCAATTTAATGGATGGAACCTTTAACCTTTAATCGTAGATTTCTTTTAGAAAGCCAGACTTTATCCCCAATGTGAAATTCTGGGGAGGGTCTGCGGTGTTGGTCTACTGCTCTTTTGTACCTTATTTGAGCCTCATGAAGTGTCTCTTTTGAGTGTCTTCTGGATGTCTCACAAAAACTTCAGTTTCTCTGTAACTGCCAGAATGGGACTGAAGATGGAAAACGAGGAATAAAGGTTGGATGAAATCCAAAATTTGAGAAGAAAGGACTCTTCTGAGTCGATGAATGATGTGAGTTGTATGAAAACTCAGCTAATGGTAGAAATGTAATCCAGTCATCCTGGAGATGACAAGCAAAACATTGTAAGCATTGTTCAAATGTCTGAATGGTCATTTTGGTCTGGCCATTGGATTGTGGATGATAGCCAGACAATAAATTTAAACAAATTCCTAGAGAGGAACAGAAGGTCCTCCAAAATTTTGAAGTGAATTGCACCCCTCTATCCGATATGGTCTCATTTTGGAGCCCCGTGAAGACGAAACACCTCTTTCACAATCAACTTGGCTGTCTGGTCTGCTGAAAGAAGATTCTGTGCTGCAATGAAGTTAGCTATCTTTGTAAGTCGATCCACTTTTACCAGAATGGTATTATGTCCACTTGATCTTGTGTAGGTCACCAATAAAATCCATTGATATGGACCCCCAAGGACGAGTAGGAATTGGAAGAGGCTGCAGCAAACCCACAGGTGATGCTCCAGGAGTCTTGTCCTAGCACAGGTCTCACAGGAGAGGACATAGTCTTTAACATCTTGTGCTAATTTAGGCAAACAAAAAGAGTGGTTCCTGTATCTTGAGGACACCTGGGTGACCAGCAGGCTGAGAGTTGTGCATTAATTGTAGCAACTTTAATCTTTTAATAAACTATCAATACATCCGTACTACCGTGCTTTGTGGGAATTTAGTGCCAGTATGCATCTTTTGGACATTGTACAAGTAAATTCATTATTAGGTTAATTCCATTCTACAATGATTTATATATATTTGTAGTATTTGCTGTATTTCTTTGAGCACCATACAACGTTTTTTTCATTAGAACTGCAGGGGGCCTGCTCACTCTGTGCTGCAGCTCCTGTGTAGTGATTAACCTCTCTCTGAAAGTTGTTGTTACTGCAGCTTGTCTGAGCGGAATCTCCCAGCAGTATAGATGTCTTTTTACTGTTCTGTTCCAGACTTGCTGTGGCTTAATGAGTAGAAAGAGGCAGCTAAACGCATCTCATTTTTCAGCACACAGTCCTTCTTGAGTTTCTGTCAACTTTATTAGAGGTTACAAACAGAAAACAAAGGGGAACTTGGGGGAAGCAGAATAAGGGGAAGGTAAAAAGACAAAGCTATCCCATGGCAAGCAGACAGGGAGGAGCCATTCACAATGGCTGCTGGCTTGAAAATGAAGGAGTTATGACCTAACATGCAGGAAATAGGGCAGGGAGAAACCAAGAGTAAGGGGTTCCCCGAATTATACCAAATCAGAGGCCAGAGGAAGGGTTTGCTAAACAACAGGCTGAGAACAGCTAGGAATTACACAGTAACACAAACGATGGCTAAAGGACCTGCAGCCATAGGCAAAGAAATTCCATACAGGGGACAGAACAACTCTCTTCCACTCAATATTCATAAAGCACCTTCACTTTCCCCATTCAAATACCAACTGAAAATTAATCTCCTACAAACTCTGGAAGCACTTGACTTCCCCTGACTGCATTTTTAATAATGCACTTTTACTCCTACTGTGTATGTAAGTCTCCCAACATACCACTTAAATTGTAAGTTCTTTGGGGCAGGGTCTCCCTTTGCCTTATGTTGTCATTTACCTGTTACAGTACACTTCTCCCCATTGTCTTTAATGTATTTACTAGTGTTGAACCGGGTAGTGTTTTACAAAAAAAAATGGGTAACAGGTACCCGGCCAAAATCATTAGTTCTACCCGGCCGGGTACCCGGTTTCCCGGTTTGCACTAACCTGCAGGGTGGAGGAAGACCACTGCGACATCTATGAAGAGAAGCAGAGGTCCTGTGGCAGTGGCAGCATCAGAAGTGTCTTCAGACGGTGTGGGAGCTCCAGGAATCCATTACAGAACCCAGCAGCAGGTAAGCAGTGTGTGTGTGTGTGAGCTGCTGGGGAACGATGTGACCGGAGCAGGGGCATTCCTATTGGACAGATAGCTGACCAGGGAGGGTGTTTGAGCTTAGATTGTGTCCTGCGTTCCCATGGAGCACAGGATGAGATCTAACCGGTAAAGCAATCTAGGACGATCCATCCTCCTAGCTCTCCTCCAAAATGGCCGCCGCAATCACATGACCGTACTGTGCTGGAGGGGCTGTGGCACTCTGACACCACTATTTATCTTACACTCATAGGGTTAAAAAGTGAGGTATGTACATTATTAAAGTATCCTGATGAAGAACTAGTGCACACCCACTGCGCCAGAATTATAATAAAATACATTTTCTGAAGACACGGAGCAGAGTAGACACACATCAGTGCAGCTCCTCGAATACGGGCCAAACGGGCCATAAAACCCCTGTTACTCACCCCTAAATAGGGAAAAAGCACACAGCGTGCGCCCCCAGTCCTCAGGGATCAGCTTTCCGAAACGGAGTTGCGGTCCCGGCCCGTTCCGGGGTTCCCCTGCTGCCGCTCACTCGCATGGAGTGCTCGTGGGATGCCAAAGATGGCCGCCGGGTTCAGGCGGCAGCACTAGCCGGGCCAAGCCGCCCCCTCCTTCCCCCCGGATCCCCCCCCCCCGGAGCTCAGACGGGCTCCCGCCGCTCTTTCCTGTTGAGCGCGCCTGAGGTAGGAGGCAGAAGGTTGGGCCGCGGTCGCCGGCATGGGTTGTTGCCTGGGGCCTGGGCTGGGCAGGCCTGGAGGGGGGCCTCCCCGGACGGGGATCATCACGCATAGTGGAGGGGAGCTCCCGTTTCACAGCTGCTGCAAGGAGCAGGCTCCACCAATGTGGAGGAGCAGCCACTTAACCCCATCAACAGAAGGAGGTATCCCTAGCCCCCCCCCCCAGGCTAGCCAACAGACTGAAGCTCTGAACCAGGCTACAGCAAGGCCCCCCCCTCAAACTACACAGAAGCTTGAACTCATTATGGTGTACAGGAGCCAAGACCTTGGGACCACACAGGTTGCTCCCATCACCCCAAAAAATTGTTATAAACACTATTAAGTGAAACAAAACACAGGGGGGGGAAAAATAATAATCCATAAGACGCCCCACATGTACCCTCCAACAAAAGGGCTCTATAAACATCGGAGTATGAACAGTGTGAGCTAGGATGACGTCTTGAAACCTATGCTCCATGAACACCCAGGGCTTCCTTCTCTCTTAATGTAGGACAGAAAACCAGTCTAATCCACCTCGCTAATATAAACCATATCTCATCCAGGATCCAGATATCATGGCCTCAAAGCGTTAAAACTCCCAAAATGAAAAAAGCAGAGTGAGCTGCGAGAGTACTTAAAAAAAAACAAAGGCCGGCCATCCCCATACAATGCTGGCCTAGAGGAGGCCCCCCCTATGGGAAAATCTCTCCACCAAGACAGACTTGCTTTTCTTTTACAATACAATTGAGTCTATATTGCAAACGGCAGTCAAAGATCTGAAAGTGGAGATCTCCTCCCTTGGTGAACGCACCAACTCCCTAGAGACCAAAGTAGACGCCATGATTACCAGGCAATCTCTTATGGACTCTGAGCTCAAGGAGGTGAAAGCCCAAATCTTGGAGGTCAGGGAAAAACAGGAAGATGCGGAGAACCGAGATCGTCGCAACAACCTCCGGATCAGGGGGATCCCATAATCTGAAACAGATATTGAGGGATTTCACAGAGGAGTCCCTGACGTTGGATAGATGTCACAGAGCTCTAAGAATGAGACCCCAACCGTGAGATAGGCCAAGAGACGTGGTACTAAGATTTCACTATTTCAAATCCAAAGAGGCCTTCAACTCGCCGACAAAGAACTCCAGGGACCTCAAATTCCAAAAATGTATCCCTACAGGTATATGCTGACTTGGCACCCTCCACACTGGCCAAAAGAAAGAACCTCCGGGAGGTGAAAGCGAAACTAGGAGACCATAACATCAAATACAGATGGATCTTTCCCTTTGGGCTCATGGTGATGAGAAACGGAAGACCGCAAATGTTCAGAGATCCGGATGACGGTGAGGCATTTCTCGATCACCTGGGTCTGGGCTCCCTTTCTACTGGACCCGCTGCAGGCGGCGGAAGTCCTTCAACCTTGAACCCTTCCTGGTCAACAGTCCCCTCTAGGAGTTCCCCCCTACAGAGACGCCTCAGCAAATAATCCAGCCAAAGAAGGGACGAAATCCTAAACCACACGCTGGACTCGTTTTCCACCCTGTTGCCTCTCCTTTCCTCAGGCAGCTCTCCATGTTTCACCATTTTACACTCCCCATGATCCTGGTTCCCTAACTCTGAAGGAGACCTTCTGGATAGAACACCCCTTTCAAATTGTGACACTAATCTGATCACCTAGAGTTGTGGGCCCAGGTTGCTCCAAACAAATGTTCACAAACTGGAGACAAGCAAATCTTATCAGGCTCTTTGATATTAGCCAATATTTTAAGATTGTCCCTTTCGACATTCTGGTAAAAGATAAAGGGCTCTCGTCAGGCGAGATCTTTCGCTACCTCCAGATCAGGGCCTTCTATGCTAAAATCAGGCCCACTGAGCCGGTCACCCTCTTTGAGAAGCTCTGCCTAGGTGCAGACTCCCACCAGAGGTTAATCTCAGAGTTATATGGACAATTCTCCTTTTCAGCTGCAGAATCTCAAGGCAAGCTTAATTTTAAGAAAAAATGGGAGAACGACCTGGGGGAAGAGTTGGAAGTGGATGACTGGGAGGAAATTTTTGAGTCTGTGGCTAAAAGCTCTATTTGCTCAACTATCCGGGAAAACGCATATAAAGTTATGACTCGTTGGTACAACACACCAGAGAACATAGCTAAATATGTCCCAGGATACTCCCCCTATGCCCCCAAGGCTGCGGTGAAGTTGCCACCCTCTTTCATATGTGGTGGTCCTGCCCAAAGGTGTATGATCTTTGGGGACAGGTGAAATCCTGGATCCAACAGATTTTGGGCTCAGAGATCCCCATGGACCCTTGGTTGTTTCTTTTAAACAAACCACTCCAGGACCGCACAAGAGCTACAAATAAACTAATTACACATATCTCCACGGCGACAAGATGCACCATTGCGAGTCTATGGAAGCAAGACAAACTCCCACCAATTGTGTCCATTAGAAACAAGCTGTGGTTTATCTGTATGTTGGAAAAGTTGACGAGCTTCCTTAATGATACATACCAAAATTTCCAGAAAGTCTGGTTCCCCTTGATAGTTCATGCAGGCAGTCTATACATAGACCTGGACTCTATGAGCTTATAATCCCCAAGAATGTTTACCCCACTCTTCTCTCGTAGAAAGTTTAGCTTTTCCCGCCATCAACCACCCACAGAATATCTATTATGCCCCTTAAGTATCTATCTGGGGCCCTCAGACTGGTATATCCAATGCTGTTAAATAAGTTCTCATCTGTTACTCGCTCCCACCACTCGACCTCAAAATTGCATTAAGTTTCAAGAATTGTCGACTCACCTGGTTGCTGTCTCACCCCCTCCCTTCCCTAACTGTCTTTTTTTATGTACCCCCACCCCCCCGGCCCCCTATGTTTATTTTGAATGTTTTGATGTCTATAGATTCCTGCTTGAAAACTCAATAAAAATATATTGTTAAAAAAAAAACACATTTTCTATGACAATTTTTTTCCTTGCTGTTTTATTTTTGCACCAGTGTTGAATGAGGGAGTTATAGAAAATGTTTGCGTCAAAATATCGTTAGCAAGTTTATTTTAATAAATTAGCAACCTAAGTATTGCTTCTGATTCATTATTCCAAAATCCACATAGGCAAATTTAAACACTTGCTTCTGAATATTTTCTTTCTATTCCAGTATGTATGGGCCACAAATACAGTATGTCAGGTATTCAATACTTCCCTATCACATTGCATGCTATACCAGTTTAATGCAATTAGCACTTCATTATGCAAATGAATTGCATTCAGACAGATGCTAACAGCCTGATCATTAAACCGTCCATTGAGGGAGTACTATTGCAAAAACAGCACTGTAACATGAACTTATTCCTGTTTAAATAAAGCAGCCTCAGAGCTCTGAGAATCCAGCAGAGAGATAGTTAATTGCAGCCACTCTATTAACTAGTCGCCACCTGGACTAATGAGAGATCTGTAAAAAGCCTCATGTGAGACACAGGAGAGCGATTCCTTAGCTCACAATTGGGCTGACAGAACGAAAGCAGAGAACTCTGCACACAGACACTGTCTTGAGCACAAAAGTGTGCTGAGATCCAGACACCGAGAGACATATATTTCCTGGCCATAGAGGACCCAGGAACCTGACAGAGACTGACATGGAGGGCCACCTGCTTAAGTTACCTCCTGGGACTTTGGGGTCATAGGCTGGTAATGGGAATATCCCTCCATTCCTGCAGATAGGGTCGGGAGAAGTAAGTTAGCCCTTACAGAGGGATAGGGCTTTGTTATTTTGATGTTTTAGTATGTTTTGCCTGGATAAAGGAACAGGCTCAATAAAGCCAAGATATCATTTCACCCTAATCGGTCTCCATTATATGAACCTCTGCACACATCTCTTACATATGGTGTAAGAAGTGGAATGAGAGGTGGCCCTTGAATTTAAAAGGGGTCTGGAGACTGCCTGTGAATTTTTTGTGCTTTTGCCTGCATACAATTCCTGCTAACAGCCTGAGCAACAAAACAAAGAATCACGTGCAGAATTGACCAGATTTAAAGTGCTACATATCCAGGCAAAAAATTAAACGCCTGTATGCCCGCAGACCTGGCCAGTCCCCAGTACTGAGGTGGGTAAGGGTATAACACGCACCCACAGCAGTGAGGGCGTGCCCGGAGTGTGGTAATTGCATTGCCGGGCCTGGTGAGTAAGGGTTAACGTTATACTTGCTGAGTCCGGGGCGCCAGAGGTCGGAAGGTAGTTGTCCAAGAGCCAGGGATAGAAGAGAGCAGCGTACTGATGTCCGAAAGCCAAGGTTCAAGGGCAGGAGAAGGCAGCGTAGTCAAAGTCCAAAGCAGAGTTCAAGTTCAAACCAAGGGAATCCAAACAAGGGCAGGGACAGGAACCAGAGCTGAAATAGACAAGGGAGCTGGGCATAGACACTGTACACACAGGAGCTACAGGAAAGCTATGCAGAGCGAGGAAGTAGAGGACAGACTGGGGTTATAAAGGGGGAGGACAAATAGCAGGAAGGGGTGGAGCAGGGGTTTGTCTGGGAGCTTGCAGGGATAGGTGTGTGAGAGTAGGGGTGGAGACAGGGAGGTAGTCTAGGGTAATGGCCTGTAAGCTCAGAGGGGCAGAACCAGTATCAGGGGAGGCTTGGTAAATAGAGCGGGTGTGCGCGCCCTCTGTAACGCAGTCACGTGCGCGCAATACGCGAGTGCCAGAGCATGGGGGAAGCATCGCGGAGGAGGTGCTCGGCTGAAGTGTAAGAGAGGGGGAAGGAGTGGAGGAAGTAGGTGAGGGGACGGAAGTACGCCGAGGGGCGCAAGTCCCCTTACAGGAAACCAGGGGCCGGGAACGCGCGCGCACAGCGGGAGAGCCGCGCGAGTGCGCGGACCGTGAACGGGAGCGTGTCGAGCGTGCCGCAAGGGAGTGGGGCAGGGGCCGTGAAGACAAGGAAAGGGAAGGGTTAGCCAGAGGGACCAAGGGACCGAGGGACCAAGGTGACGGGGACACGCTGGGAAGAGCGAGTACCCCGATCCGTTACAATATACCCCCCTTGAGGATCGGACTCCGGACGATCCTCCCAAGGTTTATGAGGGCACTTCCGACGGAACTGCCTGAGGAGAGTTGGGGCATGGAAGTGGTGCGAAGGTATCCAGGAGTGCTCCTCCGGACCGTATCCCTTCCAGTGTACAAGGCACTGAAGTCTGCCCCTGGACCAACGAGAATCGAGTAAGGATTGCATTTCAAACTCTTGCTGTCCTTGTATAACGACAGGATTAGGCCTCCGAGGACAGTCCAGAAAATGAAGATTCTGGATCACAGGTTTCAGTAAAGATACATGGAATACCGAAGGGATCTTCATTGTGGATGGAAGTGCAAGTCGGTATGCGACCGGGTTGATCCTTTCGAGAATCTTGAAAGGACCTAAGAATCTTGGGGCCAGTTTCTGGGAAGTGGTCTTGAGTTTGATATTCCTGGAAGATAGCCAAACTCTGTCTCCGGTTTGAACTCTGGGCCCACTTGGCGTCGCCGATACGCTTGTGTCTTTTGTCTTAGAACGGAATTTTGCAAAGTTTTTATGATCCTTTTCCAGGAATTTTGAAGACTGGATATGTGAGAGTCTGCTGCGGGAACACCAGAGGGGAGGGAGGAGAGGGGAAGACTGCTGGGATGGAATCCATAGTTAATGAAAAAAGGCAACTCTTGCGTGGATTCGTTTTTTAATGAGTTAATAGCAAACTCAGCCCAGGGTAACAGGTACACCCAATTGTCCTTTGATTCAGACACGAAGCATCTAAGATACTGTTCCAGCGTCTGATTCATTCTCTCCGTCTGCACGTTGGTTTGTGGGTGATAACTCGAGGAAAATAGAAGGGAAATGCAAAGTCTTTGAGAAAAAGCTTGCCAAAACTTAGAGATGAATTGAGTACCTCTTTCAGAAACAATGGAAATAGGTACACCGTGTAACCTGACAATTTCCTTGGAAAAAATGTCGGCTAAAGTAGCTGAATTAGGAAGACCCTTGAGGGGAATAAAGTGTGTATGCTTGGATAACCTATCTACTACCACAAGGATCGTATTCATCCCTTTAGAATTGGGAAGCTCCACAATAAAGTCCATGGAGATATGTTTCCAAGGTTGTTCCGGAATAGGAAGAGGCATGAGAAGACCAGAAGGTTTATGATGGGCGGATATGCTCTGGGCGCAGACTGGAAAAGCCCTGGTGAACTCAAAAATGTCCTTATTCATTTTAGGCCACCAAAAGGTCCGTTTGATGAGATCTACAGTTCTCATGCAGCCTGGATGACCAGCAGCTCTAGACGAATGTCCCCATAGAAGAATTTTGTGGCGGAAATGCGGGGCAGCGTATAACCGTCCCTCTGGCACCTTAAATCTCCTAGGAATATGAGCCTGGGCTTTATTGATTTCGTCCAAGATATCAAAATTGTTGGCGGCAATAATACACTTAGCAGGAAGAATTGACTCTGAGGATTCGTTAGATTCGTTCTCGGTGGAGAAGTGACGAGATAGAGCATCGGCCTTGATATTCTTGGTGCCCGAAATGTAAGAAATAGTATAATTGACCCTAGAAAAGAAAAAAGCCCAACGAACTTGACGGGATCCCAAACGACTAGCCCCCTCGATGTACAATAAGTTTTTGTGATCGGTGAGGATGGCTACTGGCTCTTTGGTACCTTCGAGGAGATGTCTCCATTCTTGGAGAGCCAACTTGATGGCCAGCAGCTCGCGGTTCCCGACATCATAATTTCTCTCGGCCGAAGAAAATTTTCAGGAAAAGAATCCACTTGGATAGAGTTTTTCCTGTGGGGAGGATCTCTGAGAAAGCACTGCGCCGGCTCCCATATCCGAGACGTCTACTTCGAGAGTGAAAGGACGGGAAGTATCCAGATGCTGAAGGATAGGGGCGGACACAAAGGCTCTTTTGAGAAAGTCAAAGGCTTCGATGGCATCAAGGGACCAAACAGTCGGATCAGCACCTTTTTTGGTGAGAGCAATGATTGGTAGAGCAATAGTAGAAAAGTTACGGATGAATTTCCGATAGTAATTGGCAAAGCCAAGGAAGCGCTGCATGGCCTTGAGAGAGTTCGGTAAGGCCAATCAAGTACAGACTTAAATTTCTCGAGGTCCATGGTAAAGCATTTGTCAGAAATTATATAGCCCAAGAAGGCTGTGGAAGATTGATGGAACAAACATTTCTCCATTTTCGCGTAGAGGTGATTAGCACGACGCCGAGAGAGAACCAATTTGGTATGGTGAATGTGCTCCTCCAGGCTTTTGGAGAAAATGAGGATGTCGTCCAAATATACCATGACGAACGTACCCAACACGTCCCGGAAGATATCATTCATGAACTCTTGGAATACAGCAGGGGTATTGCAAAGGCCATACGGCATCACTAAGTACTCGTAATGTCCCGAACGCGTGTTAAACGCAGTTTTCCATTCGTCCCCCTCTCTTATACGAATGAGATTGTAGGCTCCTCTTAAATCGAGTTTGGAGAAAATGGAGGTTCCTTGTAAACGGTCGAAAAGTTCTGAAATCAGCGGCAGGGGTACCGGTTCTTTACGGTGATTTTGTTCAGCCCACGAAAGTCGATACAGGGTCATAGAGAGCCATCCTTCTTCTTCACGAAAAAGAAGCCTGCCCCAGCGGGGGAGGTAGAATTCCGGATGAACCCTTTCTTAAGATTCTCCTGGATGTAGGCTGTCATCGCTTCCGTCTCGGGCACAGAAAAGGGTAAAGATTTAGATTTGGGGAGAATGGTTCCAGGAATTAAATCAATGGGACAGTCGTAAAGGCGATGAGGAGGTAGTACTTCGGCCTGAGTTTTATTGAAGACATCTAAGTATTCATGGTGTACCTTCGGCAAAGCAGAGTGAGAAGATGAGGTGGTGTCGAGGCCCGCTAGCACGGCGACAGAAGGAGAAACCAACTTCTCTGGAGAGTCAGCCCATTGGATCGTCAGATCATTGGTCCAATCAATATGCGGGTTGTGAAGCTGCAGCCACGGCAATCCCAGTTTAACCTGGACAGTAGGGGAGTGGAAAACATCAAAGACTATTACCTCGGTATGACCATCCGCGGTTGTCACGGTAAGTGGCATGGTCTCCCAAATGATTAATGCTGGTTGAAGCGGTCGACCGTCAATGGCCTGGAGGCCGATGGGTGACTTCTTTTTGACTAGTGGAATCTGGTTGTTGAAAGTGAAGGCGTGATCAAGAAAGTTGCCACCAGACCCGGAGTAGATGAAGGCTTTAACCTCTATTTGGAGATCAGGACCCACAAGGGTTATGGGGAGGAATATCTTCTTCGGTAGTTCCTTAGGGAGAGAGGGGCAAGGAGAAATAGTACCCAGTAGAAGCCCCTCTACCTTTACTGGGCATTCCCGTTTCCCAGTTTCAAGCAGCATTGACGAAGTTGGTGTTCAGGGGAGCCGCAGTAATAGCAGAGACCCTTCTCCCAACGTCGTGCTATCTCAGCGGCCCGAGGCTGTTGGCTTACAATTTGCATCGGTACGGGAACATCCAACATGGGAAAGGGCAGTGGTGGATACCTAAGAGAAACAGGTAAGGAGGAGAGAGAATGAGAACGATGACGCTCGTGGCGTCAATCTTGAGTGCGCTGATCCATCCGTATACTGAGAGCGATGAGTTCCTCGAGAGATGAAGGCTGGGCATGAGCTGCAAGGTCATCCTTGAGAGATTCAGACAATCCATGCCAGTACACTGGCGACACACTTTATTCGAGCTTGGCTAGTGCCACGAATTCGGGTATACCCGGGTGTATTGAGGTTTGTGACTGTTTTCTGCCCGAGTACATTGAGTTATTTTCCAAGCAGGGATTGAAGCATTTTATTCCCGCTGGCTGCAATACTGCACAGTATATATATATAAACTGCATTACAATTCATGAATTTATGCCATCTGGTAGACACGCGAAGCATTGCAGCCTATTAAATCCTAATCATTATCATTTAACAGATCAGCCGCCCATCAGCCAGGCATGAACCCAGGCTGGGAAGGCAAATGCAACGGGGCTTGTCAGAGGTTAGGAGTGGCGCATTCCAGGTATCTGCCAGGTACATACCGGGTATTTGCTCGAATAAAGTGTGTCGGTGCAGTATGCTGCAGCCAGAGCTTCATCATTCCACTGTGTCTCTGCCGCGATGGTGCGGAACTCCACCGCGTATCTTGCAGCTGACCTACGGGCCTGAGAAAGGTGGAATAAAGAGAAAGCAGCAGTCTCCCTACGTGCCGGTGTATCAAAAACTAGTTGGAACTCATGCCGGAATTTGGGATAATCCTAAATTAGGTCTGATCTGTGTTCCCAGAGGGGAGAGGCCCAAGCGAGGGCGTCACCAGTGAGTAGGGCATATACGTATGCCACCTTGGAACGACCAGTAGGGAAGTGGGACGGGGACATTTCGAACTGGACCTCGGACTGGTTCAGGAATGCACGACAGGCGAGGGGGTCCCCGTCATATCGGTTGGGGGGTGGATCTACGTGGTCCCGGATTGCTTAGAGGTATAGGGGCCGGGGTAGGTGGTGTCACAGGAGATTCCCGGAGAGATAGGGTAGAAAGTTTCTCAGTGTCATCAGTGAGTTGATTACTTAGGAATTGCCAGTGTTCCATAGTAACACTTTGGTCCACCTCAGAGGGGTCTGCATTTGTTGGGCTCTGCATAATGTAATGCCTGTATGCCCGCAGACCTGGCCAGTCCCCAGTACTGGGGTGAGTAAGGGTATAACACGCACCCACAGCAGTGAGGGCATGCCCGGAGTGTGGTAATTGCGTTGCCGGGCCTGGTGAGTAAGGGTTAACGTTATACTTGCTGAGTCTGGGGCACCAGAGGTCGGAAGGTAGTTGTCCAAGAGCCAGAGTCCAGGGATAGGAGAGAGCAGCGTACTGATGTCCGAAAGCCAAGGTTCAAGGGCAGGAGAAGGCAGCGTAGTCTAGTCCAAAGCAGAGTTCAAGTTCAAACCAAAGAATCCAAACAAGGGCAGGGACAGGAACCAGAGCTGAAATAGACAAGGGAGCTGGGCATAGACACTGCACACACAGGAGCTACAGGAAAGCTATGCAGAGCGAGGAAGTAGAGGACAGACTGGGGTTATAAAGGAGGGAGGACAAATAAGAGGAAGGGGTGGAGCAGGGGTTTGTCTGGGAGCTTGCAGGGATAGGTGTGTGAGAGTAGGGGAGGAGACAGGGAGGTAGTCTAGGGTAATGGCCTGTAAGCTCCGAGGGGCAGAACCAGTATCAGGGGAGGATTGGTAAATAGAGCGGGTGCGCGCGCCCTCTGTAACGCGGTCACGTGCGCGCAGTACGCAAGTGCCAGAGCGTGGGGGAAGCATCGCGGAGGAGGTGCTCGGCTGAAGGGTAAGAGAGGGGGAAGGAGCGGAGGAAGTAGGTGAGCGGACGGAGGTATGCCGAGGGGCGCGAGTCCCCTGACGGGAGACCAGGGACCGGGAACGCGCACGCACAGCGGGAGAACTGCGCATATGCGCGGACCGTGAACAGGAGCGTGCCGAGCACGCCGCAAGGGAGCGTGGCAAGGGCCGTGAAGGAAAGGGAAGGATTAGCCGGAGGGACCAAGGTGGCGGGGACACGCTGGGAAGAGAGAGTCCCCCGATCCATTACAGAAAAGCTTCAACTGCACTGGAGAAAGCCACAATGCCAGTTTGACTTGGAGGACTGTGACAGATGGTGACCCACACAAGGGACTGATGCTGTGACCAGAGTCTACCCCACCACTTGTGAAAGATAAAAAAAACCTGGGAATCTAAAATGGCCGTCCAGCTAATGTCAAATACATCAAGAATGAGGAACAAAATGTGTTCCTGGTGTAAAGATCCCATCCACACAGAGCAGTGACCCTTCAGGATTTATTCGGATTAGGATGATCCCTATGTGGCCCCAGAAAAAGAGCAGCAGAATATTGTTTTCAACGAGCCAAGGAACTGCAGCAGCAAGCAATGCGCTGTGGTCATAAGGAAGATACAGAAGTTTTACTTGGCATGGGCACATCCAGTAGTATCACTGAGAAAGAATGTGTGCACAGCACTGCTGATGTTTCAGAACCTACCAAAGTAAAAAAGAAAGTCTGCAACGCCTGTGAGAGCTACAAACTCTGCAAGCAAAGTCTGCCCACCTGTAGGACTACTAGCTGGGGTTCTAGCGAATACAGTGAAAACAGCTGCAATAGCGCCTCCCAAGGTCAGGAAGAAAAATACACCTGATAGCCCCAAAATGGACGGCAAGATGTGGCATTCCTGTAATAAACCCTACCCCATGGAAGAGTGGCCCTTACGGTCCTATAAGGTTACGGATATGGGGAAAAATATCTCTTATGGGGAACCCGAACCGAGTCACTCCCACAAAACACACCAAAATAGTGGAGATGCCTAAACTCAGTACGGACCAGACAAACAGGTCTCTATGACCCCAAATTTTCCTGCCAGCTAATGCAACTGCAAGAAAAGCCTGATGGGTACAGTTAATCTTCTGAGGTTTCAAATAAAGACAGAGACTCCAGTATCCCTGATGGGACGGAGTCATCCAAAACATGAAAGTGGAAAAAGAAAAGTGGTTCTTCACTTACAGTGGAAGGACAGACATGTCCGCAGATCCTGCAGAGAAAAAGGGGGTCCGAGATGCGCTGCAGCCTAGAGAAAATGGAGGATTCGTCATGAGGATGACATAATATCCAGAGGGCCAAAGGCAGAAGTCGTGTAACCCAAAGAAGTGTCTTGTCAGGTGCTAACAGTGAGGAACCCTCAACTAACCATACCAGGGAAGCGGAGCCGGAACCAGTGAGTGACGATCCATTGACCAGCCCTGAAGGTGCACTGCAAGCTGCCAGGGATAACTGTGATCTGCTCCTTCAAGAAGTGAAACTGGAGAGAGAAAATACTTTGTGGCCAAAATCGAATTGGAGGATCTAAGGACGGATGTAGATACTGCGAACACTGCTATTACCGCCATAGATGAAAAGCAGAGCAAGTCTGACCGAATGATTGCTAATCTGAAAAAGAAGTATGAGAAGGCACTAAAAGAGATTACAGTCTCTCAGCAAGAGGTTCGCAATTGCCATAGAGAGTTGGAAGTCTAATGGAAGATGAAAAGTTTGTAGCATTGGAGCAACACACACAAGCAGAGCACCTACTGCAGAACCAACTGCAAGGTCTGTGTACACACCTCCAGAATGCCGAGGAGAAGCAGCGAACTCTGCAGGAAGAAAATCTGCAGACTGCTAAAGAAGTACAAGTGCTGCAGAAACATCTACGAACCAAGTATGTCCTCTATAATAAATATATATTGTTTGACTAATTTCATATGATATTTATCATGTTACTGATATATCCATAGATAATGTGTATATGGACTAAAGTCAAGCAAATTTAAATGCATCAATGTATAATATACTTGAAAAAATATGTACTCAATCATGGATACAAAAACAGGTTAAACAGAGCATGCAGATTCAATATAGTATAAATATAATTACAAATATTACCAACATGGAGACTAACATATACATATTTTTAAACATTGGAACAGGTGTATAGTAACAATGGAATGCAGATGACTGCAGGCAAAAGGTACTGCTACCCAATGTTAAGGTAAATATAAATGGCTATGATGACAATAATGTTGCTCTTACTATTATATATAGAGTAGAGTAACAAAGTACTCACCCGGGGAACGTTAATAATAAATGCAAACTGGTTTAGAATGCACACATTTTATAAAAACAATCAGATATACGTTCATATATAGAATTCGGTGGACTCAAGAAGGTTAGCATAAAGACCATCCCCATAAAGATAGCAACCCTATGGATAACAATAATGTACACATACTGTAAGTGTCATAGGAAAGAAATGTACAATTCATATAGAATAACAATTGTGACATAGACCACTGTGTTAAATTTATCAAAGGGCTAAATGAGATACATTACAAATATCACAGTAAGTCTTACTATGATAGACTTCTAACTGAAAAACAAAATGACATAAAACATCAATTCTCAGCGTTTGGACACTGCATCAGAGGAAGCACCCCAGGTCCCACTTGGAGTGGAGTCCATGGGGTTCTAGTGTACCCAGAGTGAAAATCCAGAATGCCTCCCTCTGATGCAGCGTCCTGGCTCTGTTACACCTCTCACAGGAATTGGAATGAAATCCAGCGCTGTGTTTTGATTATTGGGGACTTAATAAAATCACAATCAAAAACCGCTACCCCTTACCTCTCATCACCGACCTCTTTGACAGAGGATGGGAGACCAGGCCAAATACACCTTTATATTTAAGGGATCAGTCACAGGGCAAAACAGGCAGTAAAATAAATTGCGGTCTATTCGGATAAGACCTCGGAAACACACATAAATACAAGATACAGAGAATATACACACTTACTGGGGTCTGGGGGAATGAGATCTAGCCCTTTCCATTTTGCAAGGCGCCTGCTTCAGCAAAGGCTTACCTTAATAGGACCCCGGTTCTGGACTTCTGGACTGAAATCCAGCCTGCTGGCTAGGCCTTTCCTCCCTCATGCTTCTCTGTGTGAATAACTCTTTCACTCAGAAGCACAGGTGAGAGGCTCAGCAGCAGCGTGTCTTCATATCAGGAAAACAGACAGGCAAAAGAGAGAGAGAGAGAGCTGCTTTACTGCACTCTCTTATATAGGCTGGCTTGCCTACCTAAGACACTAAGGGGCCTAATAGCCAATTACAGCAGGGATTGAGATTGCGCATTCCCTGATAGGAGGGATAAATTCAAAACTTGCCAATGGAAAACATACTTATGAGTTTTGACATACAGGGCCATTTTTAGCTAGTCCCAGACCTCCTGCTGCCAAGGCTCCTATACGTCTGGAGGAAACAAAGGCAGATATCCTGTAATCCCCTCCCCTTGGCCATGAGCACACACCTAATTGGTTTTGCACAGTGAATCCAATTACTTGAGCCTTTTGCTTTGAAATGCTAATTACGTGTGGCTGCCTTTAGTCCTGTATGCAGTCCCACTCATAGCATAAACACAAAATGCATGGTGGTTTTAAAACACAGAAAACCAACATTCAGACACAAGAGCTGGCACTCCACCATTTGCACCTATCATGTGGGGGTTCGAAAACCTTCTCTTCTCTAAGACCTCAGCTACGAATACCTTGCTGGCAAGCAATACAGGTTAAAATAGCCCCCCTTTTCCCTCATGTGCCAGAAGTCTCTGCCCTGCTGCTATTTCTCATAAGAGGCCATCCATACAAGGCAATCCACTTATAAGCTTGCACAGGCAGTTACGGGCCCATGAGTCAAAGGGAATACACCGAGACTGCATTAACTAGTCCACTGGGCTTATACAGTTAACCCCACACACACAGTTCCTTGCTTATAACCCTATGGGGGACAGTATAAAAAGGGAAGAAAGTTACAGAGCAACACAGTAAGGTACAATATTAGAACCAAGAGTTGACACTCTCAGCCCTTGCCATACGGTTTCATGGGCTCCCAGCCGGGCTCCACATTTATTAATGAAGGCCGGCTACGCCCTACCGTCACATTTCTGACCACTAACCTCGGCTTGAATTTGGACTCCCACCTTCTCTACTCCTGGAACCTGGATACACACAACGACCGTAGAAAGAAGCTTGTGGGGAGCGCAGATGTGAAGAGAAAAAGATGAAAATATATAGTTATAGGAGAGAAAAATGAAAATATATAGTGTAGTATGTTCTACAGTATGTTCTACAGCTCTCAATGAGCTGTTTATTCTGTAGAACATACTACACTATATATTTTCATTTTTCTCTCCACATATGGTGACATCTGCGCTCCCCACAAGCTTCTTTCTACAATCAACGACAGGAGTAATTGGATCGTCTCCTTAGAGGGTTGAGCTGCGAAGTCCACTATTTTATTCACATTCATTTATAATTTATATTATTCACACAGTCACACATAAGAGCACTTTTTTATAAAAAGGTTTAAATTTATATATTGCCCCTCTATAAGAAGCACCTCACAGACCTTTTTTGCACTACACACAACGACCACCCGACTTCTCCAACCCCAGACCACGGCAAGTATAACGACCATTCTGACCTCTCCTACCCTGACCTTCACTCTGCACTCCGGACATGGTTACGCGGTTGTAGGTCGGTGTATATCACTATCTCCACCTCAGTGGTCCCATCCTGTTTGTGGTGAGCACTCGTTGCGCAGGACTGGAGAGACTGGGTGGACTTTGAGGACTATTCAAATGGGGAAGTGACGGCTGAAGTGTAATTTCCTTTGGGGGGAAATCAAACAACTCCATCAAATCCGGGACATTGGAGGTATCATCTAGGGTGACCTGTGAGACCTCCACATCTGAATTTTTGGCAAAGGCTGTACCTGCAGGGAAGGTTTGCTGTGGTGGGACCACACAACCCACAGGCTTAGTTATAATTTTTTACGAGCAAGCCTCACAGAAGCCTTTATTCTGGGTACTGCCGGGCAAGGCCTGAGGCCAGAAACTGACCAAACTCAGCCAGGCTGACCGGTTGATAGTACAACAATTTAGGCAGTTTTTTCCTATGTCCCTCAGCCCATTATGCGGGAGAGAAGCTAACAGGGAGAGATGGCTAGAGGATGCTATACAAGCATATCTGATCTCTAAGTGCCTTTACTCCATCTTTCACACCATAGACCGGGTCAGTTACCTAATGGGGTGGGTGGCAGATAGGCAGGGGTATCTATATGGACAGGGTAGAATACCTGTTTGAACAAGCTCTAAAGAAGGTGTATTCGGTCACTGTCCTTGACCATACAGGCAGCCTCTTTAAAAACCTGACACTTCTCAATTACTTTTGATGGGGTAAAAGATTCTTCATGTTGAGAGGGACATGTAAGGCCTCATCACTTATCTAGAGTGTGTGCGTTCAATTGCATATTGTCTTACTGTATTAAATGTACTGACAATTGTTCTGTATTTGTTCAGATGTCCCAAGCTGAAGGATGGTACATCAAATTCAGTTCCAAGCGAGGATGTTGGATTTTCCACTTGAGGGAGAGTGTAGTCATATCTGGTTTAGGCTACTACCCTGGCCTGCTTAACATGTCCTGGTATCAGTGCAGGGAGTGTTAGGCCAAATTTGAGTTTTCCCCAGCAGTGAGCAGCTCCCTTGAGTGACATGGGGGGCGGGACAAGGCCTGTGTTTTTCCCAATCCTGGGCTCAGACCTTCCCCCTGGGTTCTTAAGGGGCTGCACTTCCTAAATTTAGCCAGTGTTGTGTCTCCCCTGAGAGAGACTGGTCTCACGGAAGAGGTGCACAGGACTCTGTCACCTTCCACCCCTTCCCTTAGGGGAGTGGGAGTGAGGACTATACCTCCTGCTCCATCAAGGTTGAGTCCAGGGACCATCACAAGGCTGGGAACAAAATGTATGCAGTGTATGCTATTTGTTGATTTTTGGTTGGAGAATAAAGGCTGTTCCTGTTATAAAATATACTCCTGCCTCTGAGTGCAGTCTATCAGGGGAAGTATCAAAGAGTTCTCCCACGGGAATGCCTCCAGCACTCCTGGAGCCTGTGAGAGATGGAGGCACTGAACCAAGAGTGAGAGAGAACCAGCTATCACCTCAAGAGCCTGTAATTTCTTCCCCAATAACAACAACGGAATCTCAGAGCTTCTGTGAACCAGCAGGAACTCGGCACTACACACCTGGTAACTGGGAATCTCACAGAGGTTGGGGGAAACACCGCTACACTAGTAATATGACAAGATACTGTAACATTGGCTTTATGAAAAAGATCATAGCAATTTAGTCCAGGGCCAGTATTTTCGTTGACATTTCTTTAGAAAATCTATATTAAATGTATATCTTAAACATTTTTTCAAGGGCATTATATCAAGGCCTCTTGGATGCAAAACTGAGATCAAAATACAGTAGTGCAAAAATGCACTGCGCAAAATATATTACAGAAAAAAAATATCCAGCTTTTAATAAGATTTTTTTTGTAATAAGGTTGGTAGTAATTTCATGCAGTGTTAATTATTAATGTTTCACTGTTAATAACAGGTGCAGTGCTTGTCCAAAATGATTGAAAAAAAAACAGAAAACGCATAGTGAATGAGTGTAAAGTATAAATGTATTGAAAAAGTCCTATGTAGGAACTACATGATAGTCCAACAGTGCAAAATACAAGTTTATGGACTTCCAATATGATGGTAAAACAATTAGGTGAGAACCAGGACCGGGAGACATGAATGCTGCTTGACTAAATGCTGAGTCCGGACCACTTTCTCTGTCAGCTGAGCCCAAAGTGCAAAATGAATCAATCAACCACTCAAAAAATATATATTTTCAGTTTGACTTGGACTCCCATGGCTGTGCGCTGTTTCGATTTTTTTTCTTGCTGAATCTAGACTTCAATCATTGGCAGCTGGTCACACTGATGCAGAGACTCTGTGAGTTGGTGGAGAAGATAAAATGTGAGTTTTTTGGATTCATCCTTCTTTCAAAATGTTATTGGTGTCTTACTGAAGATATTCATGTATTGGTATTCCCAATGAAGATTCAGGGGTGAGATTTCAATATAGTTTGCACACATTTACTTCCAGGGATTAATCAATTACCTATTTGGAAAAGCGTAAGACCCATTAAGAAGTTATTGTTCAACCTACCTTCTATAAATGGAGGTCTCTATTTACATGATTTAAATACTAAAACTTTTTAAAGATCCTGTCCTGGAAATTCTTGACCAGTCAAACGTGACTTTGGCTACGTTGTTATATTACTATGCTAACCGTTTACCTTTCTCTTAGAGAGTTAGTAATTCTGTCGCAGTCTTTGACATGTCCTTATGAGCATGCGCGACCCTCCACGCATGCGCACGTACATTCAACATGGCGGCGCCCTGTAAAGGGAGCCGCCAAAAGCCTCTTGCGACCCACTTGGCATCCTGAAGCCCCGCACTGTTGGCAATCTCCCCCGCAACCACTGGAGATGCGCGCACGCTGTCGCTGACACCTGCCGGACGTATCAGGGCACCTCTGCAGCACACAAGGATGTAGGGGATCCAGAGGGGAATCCTGCTACACTACCGACCAACTTTATTCTTACTTGGCTAGCTCCGCGAATTTCGGAATATCCCGGTGATGTGCGGTTTTATATCGTTTTCTCCCGGGGTATGTTGCGTTATATCGCGCCCGTGATTTAAGCATTTTATTCCCGCTGGCTGCAATACTGCAATGCCGTGTAAAAACGCATGGGGGCGTTTGCGAGCTGTTGTCTTTGAAGCCGAGAAATTCATGAATTTTAATGCAGTATATACTGTATATATACAGTATATACTGTATAACAACAACCCCTATAACCCCTAACATACACATACAGTACTGTATATGCACATCAATGATACTATAGGCCGTCCCCTGGCGAGATGTGTTTGCAGCAGAGAGAGAACCGCTGCTCTCTCTACGCAAACATCGGCACATTAAAAATGATTTAAAATACATTTTTATTCATAGTGTAGATGTGCAGGGGGTCTCCGGAGCTGAACCGCGTTGGTTTCAGGTCCGGGGACACCCTGCTTCCCGAGATACAGCCCCCTTTATGAGGTGCCGGTATCCCTCTGCATTTAAAGGTCCCGATCACGTGACCGCGACATGTAAACAAAGCAGAGGGATACCGGCACCCCCTAAAGGGGCCTGTATCTCGGGAAGTAGGGGGTCCCCGGACCTAAAAAAAAAACGTTTCTGCTCCGGAGACCTTCTGCAAATGTACAGTATAAATAAAACACATATATAAATAAACACTCGTTCCTTACCTTAGCGGCTATGTGCTATGGTAACGAAGCAGCATTTCTGTATTTTAATAATATTGTACAGTGAGCAGGGGGTTCCCTGAGCCAGAAATTAATGCTCAGGGGACCCCCTGCTCCTGCACAATATTATTAAAATACAGAAATGCTGCTTCATTACCATAGCTGATAGCCGCTAAGGCAATGAAGGGGTTAACCCACCGTGCCCGCTTTATTGTGGGTAGCGGGGGTGGGTGAAGGGGGTATTTGGCCCTTGGTGTGAGTTTAGGACTTGCGGGGGGGTTGCGGGTGCACTTAACCCCTTCACGACCGTAGCAGTTAATACCGCTACGGTCATGAAGGGGTTAACCCCTACCGCTACCCCCCGCAAGCCCTAAACAACCACCGTTGGGGCTAATACCCCCTTCACCCAACCCCGCTACCCACAATAAAAAAAACTCACACACAGCAGCAGCACAAAAAATAAATAAATGAATCTAAATAAATAAATAAATAAATGAATATAAATAAATACATTTAAAATACATTTTTATTCATAGTGTAGATGTGCAGGGGTCTCCGGAGCTGAACCGCGTTGGTTTCAGGTCCGGGGACCCCCTGCTCCCCGAGATACAGCCCCCTTTATGAGGTGCCGGTATCCCTCTGCATTTAAAGGGCCCGATCATGTGACCGCGGCATGTAAACCAAGCAGAGGGATACTGGCACCCCCTAAAGGGGCCTGTATCTCGGGAAGCAGGGGGTCCCGGACCTAAAACAAAAACGTTTCTGCTCCGGAGACCCTCTGCACATCTACAGTATGAATAAAACACACACATCAATAAAGAATCGTTCTTTACCTTTGCGGCTATGTGCTATGGTAATGAAGCAGCATTTCTGTATTTTTAATAATATTGTACAGTGAGCAGGGGGTTCCCTGAGCCAGAAATTAATGCTCAGGGGACCCCCTGCTCCTGCATAATATTATTAAAAATACAGAAATGCTGCTTCATTACCATAGCTGATAGCCGCTAAGGCAATGAAGGGTTAAGGCAGAATAAACAATAAATACATATTTTTAATGTGTGTGTTAAACCTCCCTGCCTTGACTGTAACCTGTGTAAGCCCCCCTCCCCCTATTGTGTTGGTTAAATCTCCCTGCCTGTGTTTCTGAGTGCAGTGTACTGTATGTAAATGTGGGGAGGGGGATCCCGTGTAAATAACCACACCCACACCCACTACCCACTACCCACTACCCACAATAAAAAAAACACACAGCAGCAGCACAATAAATAAATAAATCTAAATAAATAAATAGATAAATACATGAATATAAATAAATACATTTAAAATACATTTTTATTCATAGTGTAGATGTGCATGGGGTCTCTGGAGCTGAACCGCATTGATTTCAGGTCCGGGGACCCCCTGCTCCCCGAGATACAGCCCCCTTTATGAGGTGCCGGTATCCCTCTGCATTTAAAGGTCCCGATCACGTGACCGCGGCATGTAAACCAAGCAGAGGGATGTAAACCAAGCACCCCCTAAAGGGGCCTGTATCTCGGGAAGCAGTGGGTCCCCAGACCTAAAACCAAAGCGGTTCAGCTCCGGAGACCCCCTGCACATCTACACTATGAATAAAAATGTATTTTAAATGTATTTATTTCTATTCATTTATTTATTTAGATTTATTTATTAATTGTGCTGCTGCTGTGTGTGAATTTTTTTTAATGTGGGTAGTGGGGGTGGGTGAAGGGGGTATTAGCCCCAACGGTGGTTGTTTAGGGCTTGCGGGGGGTAGCGGGTGTACTTAACCCCTTCACGACCGTAGCTGTATTAACTGCTATGGTCGTGAAGGGGTTAAGTGCACCCTCTACCCCCCCCCCCCCGCAAGTCCTAAACTCACACCAAGGGCCAAATACCCCCTTCACCCACCCCCGCTACCCACAATAAAAAAAATTCACGCACAGCAGCCCCACATTTAATAAATAAATCTAAATAAATAAATAAATAAATACATGAAGATAAACAAATATACAGTGTATATATATATATATATATATATATATATATATATATATATCAACAATCCCTATACATATATTTATATATATATATATATATATATATATATATATATATATATATATATATATATATATACATACATACAGTGTATACACACACATGATGAACCATACTGTCCTACAAATAACACTTCTCCATACAGACACACTACATTACAATGAATTTCCTTTAATAATCCTAACTGATCTTACAATCTAAATCATCAAATGACAAAGAAAAACCTCACATTCCAATCAATACATTGCATTTACATTGTATTTATGATGCATAAAATCTATGCACCATATACATTCTGCAAATGAATGTGAACAATATCATTGCAAGCAAAATACAGATAACTCCAAACAAGTCAACTATTTTAAGCAATCAAGTAAACAAAAATCAATATATAAGTACCAACCAGAATACAACATTTTAAAACCAACGCTAACCCTTACAATACCAAGGATTACATCTAATTGTAAAAAACATTATACTGTACACACAT